>NC_079405.1:1716497-1723997 GCF_029220125.1 Pseudoliparis swirei
CCCCCCCCCTAACCCCTAACTCTGGTGATTTCCCATCATGCAGCAGTGGAACGGCAGAGACTCTGCCCCCATGGCGACCCGGGTCGTGAACCACCGCCGCTTCTCCGCCTCCGTCATCGTCGGCGACACGGCGCAGCGAAGCACGAGCCGCTACCGCTGCGTCATCCGGTCCGACGGCGGCTCGGGGGTCTCCAACTACGCCGACCTCATCGTTAAAGGTTTGTGGAGGAGGAGGGAGGAAGAGGAGGAAGAGGAGGAAGAGGAGGACAACCACAACCTGAGAGCCAGAACGCTTGTGATGAATCTGAGTGAACGGAGACACTCGACACTCTGACAGTGACACACACGCTGGTTTGTGTGTCTGTGTGTGTGTGTGTGGCTGTGTGTTTGTGTGTGTGTGTGTGTGTGGCTCATTAGTGGAGTGAGAATGCTGAACAGACTTCAGTGACTCGAGGTCCCGGTGAGCAGTTTGTTTATGTCAAAGGATTCTGAAGGAATATTCTGAGAGACTTCTGAGAGTCTACAGGTCTACATCTCAGCAGGTCTACAGGTCTACAGGTCTACATCTCAGCAGGTCTACAGGTCTACAGGTCTACATCTCAGCAGGTCTACAGGTCTACAGGTCTACATCTTAGCAGGTCTACAGGTCAGCAGGTCTACAGGTCTACATCTTAGCAGGTCTACAGGTCTACATCTCAGCAGGTCTACAGGTCTACATCTTAGCAGGTCTGCAGGTCTACATCTTAGCAGGTCTACAGGTCAACATCTTAGCAGGTCTACAGGTCTCAGCAGCTGCTCCACCGTTTATGAAAAGCTGATCAGATGAAACTCAGTGATGAATCGTTCAGAAGCCTCGAGGAAAGGAGGAGGAGTCAGGAGGGATGGAGGGATGGAGGGAGGGAGGGATGGAGAGGAACCAATGAACCCAAGAGGAACCCAAGAGGAACCAATGAAATTAAGAGGAACCCAAGAGGAACCAATGAACCCAAGAGGAACCCAAGAGGAACCCAAGAAGAACACAAGAAGAACCCAAGAGGAACCAGTGAACCCAAGAGGAACCCAAAAGGAACCCAAGAAGAACCTATGAACCCAAGAGGAACCCAAGAGGAACCAGTGTACCCAAGAGGAACCCAAGAGGAACCAATGAACCCAAGAGGAACCCAAGAGGAACCAATGAACCCAAGAGGAACATAAGAAGAACCCAAGAGGAACCCATGAACCCAAGAGGAACCCAAGAGGAACCCAAGAGGAACCAGTGAACCCAAGAGGAACCAATGAACCCAAGAGGAACCCAAGAGGAACCAATGAACCCAAGAGGAACCCAAGAGGAACCAGTGAACCCAAGAAGAATCTATGAACCCAAGAGGAACCAATGAACCCAAGAGGAACCCAAGAGGAACCAGTGAACCCAAGAGGAACCCAAGAGGAACCAGTGAACCCAAGAGGAACCAGTGAACCCAAGAGGAACCAATGAACCCAAGAGGAACCCAAGAGGAACCAGTGAACCCAAGAGGAACCAATGAACCCAAGAGGAACCAATGAACCCAAGAGGAACCCAAGAGGAACCAATGAACCCAAGAGGAACCAGTGAACCCAAGAGGAACCGAGGAACCCAAGAGGAACCAATGAACCCAAGGAGCTCCACCCTCTGGGAGGTCGGAGCCTCTTGAGGATGTTCTGGTACCAATGAAGCTGCTCACCTGGTCTATAGGAGGCCAGAGTGAGGGACACGGTGTGTGAGTGTGTTTGTGTGAGTGTGAGTGTGTGTCTGTGTGTGTGTGTGTGGAGCTCAGCTGTGGTCCACAGGCTCCTCCCTCTGAGTTTTAATGTGTTTTATTGTCCTTGATTTGAATCTATTTCTGAGCTTTTTTATTCTATTCATTCGTGTGTGTGTGTGTGTGTGTGTGTGTGTGTGTGTGTGTGTGTGTGTGTGTGTGTGTGTGTGTGTGTGTGTGTGTGTGTGTGTGTGTGTGTGTGTGTGTGTGTGTGTGTGTGTGTGTGTGTGTGTGTGTGTGTGTGTGTGTGTGTGTGTTAATCCGTGACTGCTGGTTGGACACATCTCGTCTCTGTTGCTCACAAACTGAATATTCAGAGCAGAATTTAAATAGTTTTATTTGGAAGAGTTCCTCTCACAATAACAGTGAGATCAATAATCAATAACAGAGAGATCAATAACAGTGAGATCAATAATCAATAACAGGTCAATAATCAATAACAGGTCAATCATCAATAACAGGTCAATAATCAATAACAGGTCAATAATCCTGAATCCTATATATACATATATATATATGTATATATAGTTTTAATATATACATATGTATATATTGTTTTAATATATACATATATATGTAGTTTTAATATATATATATATATGTATATATTGTTTTAATATATACATATATATATATGTATATATATAGTTTTAATATATATGTATATATTGTTTTAATATATGTATATATTATTTTAACATATATATTTATATATTGTTTTTTTATATATATATTTACATATATATACGTACATATATGTATTTATATAAATGTATATTTTTATATATATGTGTATTTATATCGATATATATATATTTAGTTTGTAACCTTCTCAGGTGTCGCTCACTGCCCATGACAGTAAGAACCAATCCTCTCCCCTTAGCCCCGCCCACCCCCATCGCCCCCCCGGAGCTGCTGGCCGTGGGCGCCACCTACCTGTGGATCAAGCCCAACGCCAACAGCATCATCGGCGACGGGCCCATCCTGCTGAAGGAGGTGGAGTACCGCACCACGTCGGGCAGCTGGGCCGAGACGCACCTGGTGGACGCGCCCACCTACAAGCTGTGGCACCTGGACCCCGACGTGGAGTACGAGATCAAGGTGCTGCTGTCGCGGCCCGGGGAGGGGGGCACCGGGCCGCCCGGCCCGCCGCTGGTCACCAGGACCAAGTGTGCAGGTAGGCCACGCCCCTTGGCCCTCCTGTCAGCTGTTATTATGGGATGGAATGGTCACGCTGTGCTGACTGGTTGTGTTCTGGGACGAAGACAGAGATGACTGGTTGAAGTGGGACACGGGTCTCTCTGTGTGTGTGTGTGTGAGTGTGTGTGTGTGTGTCTGCACACCTTCCGCGTCCACCTGTCTGGTCCTGTTAGACTCTCACTCTGCTGCGGGGAAGAAGCCCAACACGTTAAGTGAATGTGTGTGTAGTTGTGTGTGTGTGTAGTTGTGTGTGTAGTTGTGTCTGTGTGTGTAGTTGTGTCTGTGCATGTTGTGTGTGTGTGTAGTTGTGTGTGTGTAGTTGTGTGTGTGTGTGTGTAGTTGTGTGTGTGTGTGTGTAGTTGTGTGTGTGTTTCAGCCTTACATTACTGTATGAATAGTATCAGTAACAATAGGAGGATCAGCTCCTCCTTCAGGCTGCAGGAGGTGCAGCGAGGACACGGCCTTGGTGCTGATTGATTCCCCCCCACCACCTCCTCTGCTCCCTTTCTCCTGCTCCCTCCCTCCATCCCTCCATCCATCCCTCCTGACTCCTCCTCCTTTCCTCAAGGCTTCTGAACGATTCATCACTGAGTTTCATCTGATCAGCTTTTCATAAACGGTGGAGCAGCTGCTGAGAGTGCTCCCTGGTCATCTTCATCATTGCTCTTTTATTGTTCTTCTTCTCCCTCCTCCCCCCTCCCCTCCTCTCCCCTCCCTCTCCTCCCCTCCTCCCCTCCCCTCCCCTCCTCCTCCTCTCCTCATCGGCGGATAACCCGGTTATTGACATAGGAACGGAACAGACTACGAATTTGATGATCAGCATACCCGAGACTGCAACAGTGACAGCAGGACACAAGCTCCAGAGCTGCATATGTGGCTGGGCAAAGGTTACTTCCACTAGAGGCCTAAAAATACATCAGGGCAAGAAAGGGTGTCTAAAGAAGGGTCAACAGGGATCTCGCATCGACAGCTACTTTCTGAGAAGCAGGTCGAGTCAGTCGACTGAAGTTCAGCAGCAGGGCCAAAACCACAGTCTGCAGGACATCAACATCCCTGTCCCAGAAGAGGACGAACCTTGCACAGGAAACCAACCTGAACCCAGCCCAGCAAGACCTGCAGTGGAAAAGAAGATCCAGGGGCGAAGGCCACTGATCAAGTGGCCAAAATCCTGTGAAAAGGCACTGTGGATGGAGGTCAACATTGACCTCTGCAACATCTTAGAGAAACTCAGAGGCACCACCAGGAAGAAGC
Organism: Pseudoliparis swirei; assembly: GCF_029220125.1. Classification (NCBI taxonomy): domain Eukaryota; kingdom Metazoa; phylum Chordata; class Actinopteri; order Perciformes; family Liparidae; genus Pseudoliparis; species Pseudoliparis swirei. The sequence goes on from NC_079405.1 coordinate 1,720,724, forward strand.
TGGAGAAAATGGGAGATCTTATATACAGCTTTGGATCGGAAAGGTTTGGAGCAGTTGAAAGAAAGAGATCCGAACCGACAATCCCCACTAAGTCCAGGAGGCAGAAGGAAATAGATCGCCTAGTCAGAGAGAGAAGGCAGCTGAAGAAGCAGTGGAGGAAAGCCACAGAGGAGGAAAAGGAGGGCATCAACGTCTTGCAGGAGGAAATCCGGAGTAGACTTGGGACACTGAGAAGAGCGGAAAATCTGGTAAAGAAGCGCAGAAGGAAGGAACAGACAAGATCACGCTTCTACAAAGACCCCTTCAAATTCGTGAAGAGTCTCTTTACAGCGGAGAAGAGTGGAAGCCTCTCAGTGTCAAAGGCAGACCTGGAAAAACATCTGGAAAAGTCCTGCACAGATGCCAAACGCCACGAAGAGGTTATTCTCCCATCTGACATGCCACCAATCAATCAGCCAGAGCACCAGCTAGACATCAGCCCACCCAGATGCAGCGAAGTTGAGAAAACAGTGCATAGAGCAAGGGCTGCTTCAGCCCCAGGTCCTAACGGAGTTCCATACAGGCTCTACAAAAATGCACCAGATGCCCTGCGATTCCTCTGGAAGCTCATGAGGGTGGTCTGGCAAAAGAAGGAGATACCAACATCCTGGCAGAGAGCTGGAGGAATCCTTATCCCAAAGGAAAGGGTCTCTTCAGAAATCGGCCAATTCCGCCAGATCAGCCTCTTGAACGTCGAGGGGAAGATATTCTTCAGTGTGGTTGCTCACAGGCTGGCAGGATACCTGCAAAGAAACCATCTGATTGACACATCAATCCAGAAAGCAGGCATCTCTGTCTTCTCCGGTTGTCTGGAACATGCGAGTATCATCTGGCATCAGATCAAAGTTGCCAAGAGGGAGGGAACAGATCTTCACGTGGTGTTCCTGGATCTCGCCAACGCCTTTGGCTCAGTCCCTCACAACCTCCTTTGGACCGCCTTCGACTTCTTCAGGGTCCCTGTAGCCCTAACAGGCCTCGTCAAGGCCTACTTCCAGGACGTGCAGGTGTGCTTGTCAACAGCAGAGTACACCACAGCATGGCAGCATCTAGAAGTGGGAATTATGGCCGGCTGCACCATCTCCCCGCTAGCCTTCACAATGGCCATGGAGATGATAATTCGAGCATTTCGGTGGGTGGTTGGAGGACAGCTTATAAGACCTGGCCTGAGGCTGCCGCCTGTGAGAGCTTACATGGACGACCTTACCACCCTCACTACAACCAAGGCTTGCACTGTACGGCTGCTGAGAAAGCTGCAAGATAACATCGAGCTGGCTCGGCTGAAGATCAAACCAAGCAAGTCCAGAAGCATCTCCATCGTCAAGGGGAAGCTGTCAGACCAACGCTTTCTCATTGGCGATGAGCCTATTCCAACTGTCTCTGAGAAGCCTGTGAAGAGCCTTGGCCGATGGTATGATGCCTCCCTTAAGGACAAAGAGCAAGTAGATCAGCTCAGGAAGGATGTAGCTAGCGGACTGGGGAACATCGACAGAACCGCACTACCTGGCAAGTTGAAGCTCTGGTGTATGCAGTTCTTATGGCCACTTACCATGTACGAAGTCCCGATCTCGAAAGTGGAAAAGCTGGAGAGGCTGATCAGCACATATGCAAGGAAGTGGCTTGGGCTTCCCAGGTGCCTCTGCAGTATAGGGCTCTATGGCAAAGGAGTATTAGAACTGCCTATTTCCAGTCTAGCAGAGGAGTATAAATGTGCCAAAGTTAGACTGGAAATGATGCTATTGGATTCGAGTGATCCATTTGTAGCCCAAGCTGCACCCATCCTGGCTACTGGGAGGAAGTGGACCCCACTGGAAGCAACCAAGCAGGCAAAGGCAGCACTCAAGCACAGGGACATCGTGGGCCGAGTGCAGCACGGGAGGAGTGGTCTTGGAGTCGAAGCCAGTACACCGGCCTGGAGCAAGGCTACTCCGTTCCAGAGACGCAAGCTGGTGGTCCAGGAGGTACGTCAGCAAGAGGAGGCAGCAAGGTGTGTGAAAGCTGTGTCACAGGCAAGGCAGGGGCAGTGGATGAACTGGGAGGGAGTGGAGAAGAGGAAGATCTCCTGGCAGGAGCTGTGGGAGATGGAGGCATTTAAGGCTAGCTTCACCATCAGGGCCACTTATGATGTACTGCCGTCTCCCAAGAATCTTAGCCAGTGGTACGGAGAAGACCCCACATGCTCCCTCTGCCCAACTCCAGCTACACTAAAGCACATCCTGGTGGGCTGCAAGACCGGCCTCACTCAAGGCCGGTACACCTGGCGGCACAACCAGGTGCTACGATGTCTTGCGGCAGTGCTGGAGAGTCGACGGATGAGCGTCAATGCCCTTCCTCCACCATCTCGTAGGCCGGCAACAACATTTGTCCGGGAGGGCGGGGGCCAGGCCACTCTCACCACTTCAAGACCAGAAACTGGACAGCTAAGTGGGGCACGGGACTGGGAGATGCTGGCAGACCTAGGCCAGAAGCTCCGCTTTCCAGCAGGAATAGCAACAACAAATCTGCGACCAGACCTTGTGCTTTGGTCGGCCTCACTCAAGCAAGTTTATATCATCGAGCTCACGGTGCCCTGGGAGAGTGCGGTGGAGGAGGCCTACGAGCGCAAGAAGATAAGGTATGCGGACCTTGCAGCAGACGCACATCAACGAGGCTGGAAAGCAAAGGTCTGTCCAGTTGAAGGAGGCTGCAGAGGATTTGTAGCCACCTTAACATCCAGGCTTCTTCGAGAGATGGGAGTGCGGGGGAAGGCCGACAGGCAGGCAGTCAAAGACCTTTCTTGGGCTGCTGAAAAGGGAAGTCAGTGGCTGTGGATTAAGAGGAAGGACTCCACCTGGGCTGTCGGATGAGTGATGACATCTAGGGAGTGAGCCCGGGACGCCGGATCTCACTGCTGAACCCTCTGGAGGTGTCGTGGGTCAATCAGCGAAACATCGAAGAAGGAGGGCGCCCACTTGATAACCCAGAGGACGCCATCAATCATTCGACCTGCAGCCCACGGAGTCTCGAGGATGCAGAAAGGGATATTTACACCTTGTCCTACATAACAGATCTCCCCCCTCCTCCCCCCCCTCCCCTCCCCTCCTCCCCTCCCATCCCCCTCCTCCTCTCCCCTCTCTCTCCTCTCCCCTCCTCACCCCTCCCCCTCCCTCTCCTCCTCTCCCCTCCTCTCTCCTCTCCCCTCCTCCTCCCCTCTCCTCTCCTCTCCTCCCCTCCTCCTCCTCCTCCTCCATGGTGGTGG
>NC_079405.1:1728997-1743997 GCF_029220125.1 Pseudoliparis swirei
GATGAGGTCTAATGACACTATATCATCGGACATAAGTTCGTGCTCTTTACAACAAATGCACTCTATGTCTGTTTTTTGTGGCACATTTCCCACAACTGCAACAAACGTCCGCCGACTTGCGTGCACGGTCCGCACGGTGAAGCATCTGGACCGGCGGTCCTTCGGCATCAACTTCATCAGAATCATCGCTATCATCGCTGTCACAATTCACTAAATGGGGATAGTCTGCTTTTAAAGGTTCAAACAAGTATCCAGTTGCTGAATCAGACAATCTTTCATCGTCCATATTATCAATCTCTCAGCATTTGTTTGCGAGCGCTCGACGTTGTTTATATTGGTATCTGAACACATCCGCTGTGGCTGGCTGTCGATCTCTCAACGATTTGACGTCACACCACCCGCGACATATTCAAGCACCAGTGCAATGAAGCTTGTCGGAGTTGAGGACTTTGAACAGCCTAAACTACGTATTGTTATTGAATACTGGACCGTCAGTGCATGAATAACCTTTAGAAACACATTATCTTTTGATCTGGCTACATATTGTTTTGCACTACAGGTACCCTTTAATCGTGATTAAAAGTTTTTTTTCTTCTTTTTAAAGACAAACTTCACACAGAGCTGTGTTTCAAAGAGTCTCCTACCTATAAAGTGCCAGCGAGGTATTTAATATCGTGGATGATAAATTGTTTCTTCAGTGAAACATCAGATTAGTAAAAAAAAAGAAGTATATAGAGACCCCATTGGTCCTGTCATCTTTACCACTGAACAGCAGAACCAGTGGCCTTGGGAACTGACTGACATTCACATATGTCACGTTAACCCTCTGGAGGCTGGGGGCATTTTATACATTTTACACAATCATGTAAATTCACCTTTTAAAGGCTTTTGCATGTGACACATACCCCCATGTGTTCTACATCAAACATTCCAGAACAATCTCAGCTCTATTCAATGAGGCTCATTGTCCTCGCGCCGTGTTCTCTGCTCTCTGACTGACAGGCTGCTAATGAGCCTCAGCTAAATGTTGACAGACAAACGGATTGACCAATCACGGTGAAGGTTTCGTGTGACGAGTTCTTTCCGCGCCGCGTCCCCCGACACGTCGCCCCTCCGTTCCTCTGTGGATCAGAGGGGGAGACGGGAGGAAGGAGGAGCAGGAGGAAACCCGACTGATTCATCCACGAGTTAAACTGATTTATGCTCTGTATTTTCGCGGAGAACTCATAGTTTTAAAAACGGAAACAGTGTTAAACCGTACTGCCGCGGTTTGACACTCAGGAGTGAAAAAACTTCAACGAACACCGGAAGTAAACTAAGTTGCGTTAATTGCGTTAAAATATTGTAGTGCGTTAACGCGGCCAAATTAATCGCATAGATTAATGCGTTAACGCTGACAGCCCTAATATATATATATGTATATATATGTATATATGTATGTATATATATATACGTCTCATGTCTCAGCGTGGCCTACTGGTCACACAGACTTCCCAGTAATAATCCTCACTGGTTCCTGAACAACTGACTCTTCTATCTCCAGCTCCTCCGGTGGCCGTGAGGTGTCACTGCAGTCTGCTCCTCAGAGACGTAACGTGGTGCATTGACTCCGCCCCTTTCCTTCAGATCCGGTCCACGGCCCTCAGAGCGTGGACGTGGTGGACGTCCGGGCTCGCCAGCTCACGGTCCAATGGGAGACGTTCGGCTACGCGGTGACTCGCTGCCACAGCTACAACCTCACGGTACGACTCAGCGCCCAGGGCAAAGGTCAAAGGTCACGGCTCAGCCCCCAGGTCAAAGGTCACGACTCAGCCCCTAGGTCAAAGGTCATGACTCAGCCCCAGGTCAAAGGTCACGACTCAGCCCCAGGTCAAAGGTCACGACTCAGCCCCAGGTCAAAGGTCACGACTCAGCCCCAGGTCAAAGGTCATGACTCAGCCCCAGGTCATGACTCAGCCCCAGGTCAAAGGTCACGACTCAGCCCCCAGGTCAAAGGTCACGGCATGACTCAGCCCCCAGGTCAAAGGTCTCAGATGGCTGCCTCTCTGTGCTGATGCTCATTTCGATGTTTACTTCCTGCATGAGCTGTCCACGTTGTGTTGTTGATGTTTACTTCCTGCCCCCCCCCCCCAGGTCCAGTACCAGTACGTGTTCAACCAGCAGGAGTTCTCGTCCGAGGAGCTGGTCCCGACCTCGTCCCACTACACCCTGAGGGGCCTCCGGCCCTTCGTCTCCGTGCGGCTGCGTCTCGTCCTCGCCAACGCCGAGGGCCGCAAGGAGAGCGAGGAGATCGTCAAGCAGACGGAGGAGGACGGTGAGTCCTCCAATCAGCAGCCAGGGAATGGTCAGCTGACGCGGAGAGAGATACGGGGCGTCTTAGTCCCGCCCACATCTTGTGATGGACAGGAGGTTTAGATGTGAACAGAAACTAAACTGCTACTTCCTGTCCTAAATGCTACTTCCTGTCCCAAACTGCTACTTCAATTCAATTCAATTCAGTTTATTTGTAGAGCCCAATTTCACAAATTACAAATTTGTCTCGGAGTGCTTTACAATCTGTACACATAGACATCCCTGACCTTTGACCTCACATCGGACCAGGAAAAACTCCCAAATAACCCTTCAGGGGGAAAAAAAGGGAAGAAACCTGGAGGAGAGAACAGAGGAGGATCCCTCTCCAGGATGGACAGAACAATAGATGTCATGTGACCAGAAGGACAGATTTAGAGTTTAAATACATTCAATGAATATGACAGAGTGTATGAATAGTTCATAGTAGGCATATTCCACGATGGAGACCTCCACGATCCATCAGGCAGATGGCGGTGGGGAGGAGGAGTGGGCGGAGTCTCAACAGTGGGCGGAGTCTCAACAGGACAGTGGTGTAGTCAGGAGCAGGAATTCCACGACCCAGACCTCGATGATCCATCAGCAGATAGGATCTATGCCGTCTCATAGGGTCCGATGACCCCATGAGACGTGAAGTCAAGGACTCGGGAGAAAGCAGAGTTAGTAACGTGTGATTGAGATGAACATTCATCCTAAGGAGAGAAAAGAGGAGATAGGTACTCAGTGCATCCTAAACGTCCCCCGGCAGCTATAAGCCTATAGCAGCATATCAAGGGGCTGGACCAGGTGAACCTGATTCAGCCCTAACTATAAGCTCTGTCAAAGAGGAAGGTCTTAAGTCTACTCTTAAACTGTCCTAAACCACGACTTCCTGTCTTAAGGCTCCAGAGCTCTGCTCATCTTTCATTGATGTTCATGTTCCTTAACATGCGGAGAAGCAGATGCTCAACACACACACACACACACACAACACACACACACACACACACAACAACACACACACACACACACACACACACAGACACACACACACACACACACAGCAAACACACAACACACACACAGCAAACACACACACACAGCAAACACACACACAACAAACAACACACACACACACACAACAAACAACACACACACACACACACACACACACACACACACAGCAAACACACACACACACACAACAAACAAAACACACACACACACACAACAACACACACACACACACACACACACACACACACACAGACACACACACACACACACAGCAAACACACACACAACAAACAACACACACACACACACACACACACACAACAAACAACACAACACACACACACACAACAAACAACACACACACACACACACAAACACACACACACACACAGCAAACACACACACAACACACACGTACACACACAAGCAACACACACACACACACACACAGACACACAACACACACACAGCAAACACACAACACACACACACACAACACAGCACACACACACACACATAGCACACACACACAACACACAACACACACACACACACAACACACACAACACACACACACACAACACACACACACACAACACACACACACACACACACACAACACACACACACACACACACACACAACACACACACACACACAAACACACACACACACACACACAAACACACACACACAACAAACAACACACACAACACACACACACACACACAACAAACAACACACACACACAGCAAACACACAACACACACACACACACACACAGCAAACACACACACAACACACACGTACACACACAAGCAACACACACACACACAGCAAACAAACACACACACACACACACAACAAACAACACACACACACACAGCAAACAAACACACAGAAACATAACACACACACAGCGAGTGAGTTTTTCTACTCCGAGAAAAGTTGTTGACGGGGGGGGGGGGGGGGTGAGTTTTTCTAGTGAGTGTGTTCACCTGTGTGCGCGGATGTGTCGGCGCGCATCACGGCAGAGCGATGCGCGTTATGGGAGCGGCGGCGCTGGGCTTAGCCCAGAAGAGTGAAGCAGCGACATGTGTAGACATAGAAACACTCTCAGACAGCAGCTGCTGTTACGTGCGCCTGCTGCCAGTCTGACTCCGCTGCTTTGGGTGAATGACGTCACGTGCGACCTGGAGGTGTGAACCACTTGTGTGCCAAATTTTTATTTTTATTTTTTTAAATTAACATTCGGGGCTAATTAAAAAACATCCGGGGCTTTAGCCCCGGGTTTTTTAGCCTAGGGATGCCACTGTCGCAGGACACCGCGGATCAATATCGCTGCACGGAAACAAAGCGCGGACATGCGCACGAACGAGTATAAATAAATAAAGAAGCCACAAAATACTAACGAATATTCCAACAAAAACAGTCGGACTTACTTGGAAAAAACCTGCACAAACGAAAATTAAAGGTTGAGAACGAAAAGTGAAATAATGGTGGAAGGATCTGCATCGGGACTCACTGAAGCCGATAATATTGAGATGGACGCGGCGCAACAAAAGAAAGCATTTAAATCACTCAGCGCGACACGGAGAGGGAAACTCTCACACTGCACACGGAAAATGAATGAAATAAAAACAATGATGAGAGAGTGTGCTGATGTTGATAATGTGAATAAAGCTGCAAATGAATTTGTAAAACTGCTGGATGAATTTAAAGAGTCTCATCATACTGTTCAGTTATTGCTGAGTGAGGATGTGAGAACAAATGAAAACTTGGACTGGTTAGACCCCAAAATGGCGGATTATGAAGCGTTTATGTCTGAGGTGGATCAATGGTTGAAACTTCAGCCTGACCCACAAAGTCTTGTTGATGCTGGGGACAGCGTCTCACAGACCAGCTCAAGGAGCTCGAAAGGTTCTAAAGTTTCCAAAGGTTTCAGATCTTCTTCAGTGCTTTCAGCACGAATGAAGGTAGCTGCAGACAAAGCTGCTCTGCAGGCCAGAGCTGAAGCTCTGAAAAAGAAACATGAACTGGAAACGGAGAAGCATCAGCTGAGTTTAAGAATGGAAACAGAGAAGCATCAGCTGAGTTTAAAAATGGAAGCAGAGAAGCATCAGATGGAAGCAGAGAAGCATCAGCTGAGTTTAAAAATGGAGTCCCTGGACCTGGAAGCAGATCTTGCAGCAGCTGATGCAAGGCTAAAGGCCCTAGAGGAATTTGAAAGTGGAGCCTCAGAATCTGGAAAAGAAACTGAAGACCGGAGATATGCATCTGCCAAAGAGGAAGAAAGTCTAACACGACTGGAGTTTGCACGGATAGGAACCATACCTAAAACCCCCTTACAAAGAATGATGGACACTGAGCACCGACCAATAACTAAGCAACCAGCGAGGGCTCCGACAAACCCTCCCACACGTAGAGCTGTGCTTTCTGATGGACCACCCAGACGAGGAGAATCCACTCCCAGACGTGAAATAGCTCAGAGCATCGATCTCACCAACATCATACAGAGACAGACAGACTTGACGGACCTGCTCGTGATACAGCAGAAAGAAGCTAAACTGCCAAGAAGGGAAGTGTTGGTGTTTGACGGCGATCCTCTAACCTTCAGGCCATTCATGAAGGCTTTCGAGCACAACATCGAGGACAAGACCAAGAGCAACGAGGATCGACTGTACTTCCTGGAGCAGTATACGGTTGGACAGCCAAAGGAACTCGTCCAAAGCTGCTTTCACATGAACGCCACCACTGGTTACCAGGAAGCAAAGCGCCTACTTAAATATCACTTTGGCGATGAATTCAAAATCATATCTGCATACGTCGAAAAGGCCTTGAACTGGAACCAAATACGCACAGAGGATGGAAAAGCACTTCATGGCTACGCCCTCTATCTGAGAGGCTGTGGTAATGCAGTTCAGGACCTACCATACATGTCAGAGCTGGACTCGCCATCCAACATGAAAAGACTTGTTTTCAAACTTCCATTTAAGCTTCGAGAGAAATGGCGATCTGCTGTATGTGACATCACTGAAAGAACACAGCAGAGACCTACGTTCCATGATCTGGTTCTGTTTATGGAAAGGCAGGTCAGAATCATTCAAGATCCCATCTTCGGGGATATACAGGACCCAGCCGGAAGCACGAGTGGGAGAATATCCAGACGAGACGTCCAGTATAACAGACCTAGCAGCAAGAAAAGCTTTGCTCCGACTGTTGTACCCAAGACAGAAACCTACCAGAACACTAAGGCACAGGAGAGGGCAGACAGGCCAGAGGGCATCCGGACAGCCATGGCGCCGTCAAGCCTTGTGCTTTCTGTAGAGGAGATCATGTGATGGAAACATGTGAAAGAATAACAAAGATTCCCCATGAGGAGAAAGTCGAGCTGCTAAAGAAAAATGGACTCTGCTTTGCCTGCTTGATCAAAGGTCATATGAGTAAAGAATGCAAGAAACGTCTCACGTGTCGTTCCTGTGAGAAGAAACACCCCACTGTCTTGCATATAGAGAACTTTATTCCAGGAAACACCAAGCCAGCAGCTAAGCAGGTTCCAGACACCAGGAGCAACTACATGGCTAAAGTTTCATCGGCAGCACAAACTGCTCTGGTGTCATCAGCAGCACACACAGGGGACAGAACCACAGACTACAAGCTAGCAGTGGTACCTGTAAAGATAAAGAGCCATAAAGGCAGCTGTCTGATAGAAACATATGCATTTCTAGACCCTGGAAGCACGGCCACCTTTGTCACCGAAAAACTGATGGAGTAGTTGTCTGTCAGAGGAAAGAAAACAGAGATCTTACTCCGAACAATGGGTCATGAAAAGCCTGTGAAGACCCATGTGATAAGAGGACTGGAAGTCTGCAGCCTGGATGGCAACAGCTTCATAGGGCTTCCAGAAGTCTTCACACAAAAGGCCATTCCTGTCAGTCAAGAGAACATTTCTCTCTTCTTCCCCCCCCCCCCCCCCCCCCCGCCCCATAACTTTTCGTTGAACCTTTGCTGAAATTCCATGAACTTGTTTCCCAAGATGGACTATTGGAACTAAATGGATTACTTTTTTGTGTGTGACTTTTTTGAAATTCTATGGACACGTGACAATCTTGAATATTGTCAATAAGGACTCTTAAGAATAGGCTTCCTATGTATAAATGTATTAAGTGCCCTCTACCGGTCAATTAGGGGCCGGAGTGTAGAAGCCATAATATGATGTGTGTTTACCTGTCTGTTTGTTTTGGTCACGTTTGGAGTTTCAAGTTTCAAGTTTCAAGTTTTTATTGTCACATCCCCTTTTATACAAGTATAATCGGTTCGTGAAATTCTTATGTGCAAAACACCCGACAGCAGTAGCAGACTAAAAAAAGAATAAGAATGAGAATAAACTATACAATATCCACACAAAAAAAAGAAGAAAGTATTAACAATATATATATAAAACAATGTAATAGAATATACATCATGGCAATATATATATATAAAACAATGTAATAAAATATACACTTTTTGAGACTATATATATATATATGTATATACATACAATATATATATACAATATATATATATATAAACAATGTAGTAAAATATACACCATGGCCATAGATATTCACAGAATATGTTCTGGTGTGTAGTGTTAATGAGGGTCTCAGTCCTTGTTCAGCAGCCTGATGGCCTGACTGAAGAAGCTGTCCCTCAGTCTGTTTGTCGGCACTTGATACTGCGGTATCGCCTGCCTGACGGTAGAAGGGTGAACAGTTTGTGGCGGGGTGGTTATTGTCTTTCAGCATCCGTTTGGCCCTGGCCACGCACCGCTTGGTGTATATGTCCAGGATGGAGGAAGCTCACCTCCAACGATGTACTGTGCCGACCGCACCACCATCTGGAGTGCCCTACGCTCCAGGGCGGTGCAGTTCCCGTACCAGGCGGTGATGCAACCTGTCAGAACACTCTCGATGGTACTGGTGTAGAATGTTCTGAGGATGCGGAGGGCCATGTTGAATTTCCTCAGTCGCCTAAGGAAATACAGGCGTTGTTGGGCCCTTTTCACCACGTGAGTGGTGTGCGTGGTCCATGTGAGGTCCTCGGAGATGTGCACGCCGAGGAACTTGAAGCTGCTGACCCTCTCTACTGCAACTGCGTCTATGGAGATGGGGGTGTGCTCTCCTCTCCGCTTCCTGTAGTCCACGATCAGCTCCTTGGTCTTCTTGACGTTGAGGACGAGGCTGTTCTCCTGGCACCACTGTACCAGTGATCCAACCTCCTCCCTGTAGGCTGTCTCGTCGTCGTCGGTGATCAGCCCCAACACTGTTGTGTCGTCAGCAAACTTGATGATGACGTTGGAGCTGTGCATGGCCGTGCAGTCGTGGGTGTACAGGTAGTAGAGGAGAGGGCTCAACACGCATCCCTGAGGGGCTCCCGTGTTGAGGGTCAGCGGCTCTGAGGTGGTACTGCCCATCCTCACCACCTGGCGGCGGCCCGACAGGAAGTCCAGTATCCAGCTGCACATGGTAGAGTGCAGGCCTAAACCTCTGAGCTTGGTGTCGAGCTTGGCGGGAACAATAGTGTTGAGCGCTGAGCTGTAGTCCACAACCAGCGTTCGCACACAACAGTTCCTCCTCCAGGTGGGAAAGGGCGGTGTGAAGTGCCATGGCAGTGCGTCGTCGGTGGATCTGTTTTGACGATATGCAAATTGCCATGGGTCCAGCGTGGCAGGCAACATGGAACAAATGAAGTCCTTGACCAACCTCTCAAGCATTTACTGACAATCGAGGTGAGGCTACGGGTCTCCAGTCATTCAGGCAGGTTACCTTGGGGTGTTTGGGGACAGGCACAATGGTGGACATCTTGAAGCTCTCAGGAACAACAGCCTGGGACAGGGAGAGGTTGAAGATGTCTGCGAAGACTCCTGCCAACTGGTCTGCACATGCTCTGAGGCGCGCCGCGGGATGTGGTCGGGACCTGCTGCCTTCCGGATGTCCACCCGCTTGAAGGCTCTGCGCACGTCGGCCTCTGAGATGATCAGCAGGCTGGTCTCCTCGGGCGGCGCTGCCTTGGCGGGCTGCCGTCACGTCGAACCGAGCAAAGAATGTATTTAGCTCGCCTGGGAGGGAGGTAGAGGAGTTCTCTTCACCGCTGGTTCTCCCTCTGAAGTCCGTGATTGTCTGTAGCCCCTTCACACACCTCTCACGTCATGGCTCTTGAGCTTCTCCTCCACCTTGTTCCTGAACTCCCGCTTGGCAGAGCCGATGGTCTTCGGAGGTCGTGGCGGGCTCTTTGTATTCCGCCATATTCCCGAGTCAAAGGCGGTGTTACGCGTGCGAGTGCAGCGCGAACATCGCCATTTATCCACGGTTTCTGGTTGGGATAAATCCGAACCGACTTGGTAGGAACAACGTCATCTATGCATTTCTTGATGAACCCGGTGACTGAGGACGCGTACTCACTGGCGTTGTTGTCCGCGCGACCCTGAACACATCCCAGTCAGCACGTTCAAAACAGTCCTGTAGCATAGACTCCGATTGGTCCGACCAGCGTTGCACTTCCTTCACAGCGATTGGTTGCTGCTTAAGCCTCTGCCTGTAGGCGGGAGTAGTTGGATGGGCGGTGGTCCGATTTGCGAGCGGTGGGCGGAGGAGGGCTTTGTATCCATCCGGAAGGGAGTGTAGCAGTGGTCGAGAATCCGCTCCCCTCGTGTTGCTTTTATGTGTTGGTAGAACTTGGAGAACTTTCTTCAGGTTCGCTTTGTTGAAGTCCCCCGCCACAATGAAAGCAGCCTCGGGGTGTGCCGACTCCTGCTCGCTGATCGCCCGTAGAGTTCCTTCAGCGCTATGTCCGTGTTAGCTTGAGGCGGAATGTACACAGCAGTTACGGTGACTGCTGTAAACTCCCGATAGCCAGAATGGTCGACACATGAGCATTAGGTACTCCAGGTCCGGGGAACAGAACGACTTGGGAGTATGTACATGACTTTGGTTGCACCAAGATCTGTTTATCATGAGACATACCCCTCCACGATCTTTACCAGAGAGAGTCTTTGTTCTGTCCGCGGTGGACGGAAAATCCTGCCGGCTCGATGGCTGAGTCGGTAACCTCCTCCGACATCCATGTCTCCGTAAGGCAGATGATGCAGTTGTCCTTAGTTTCCGGTGGAATTGAATACGAGCCTGTAGCTCGCATAGCTTATTGTCCAAAGACTGTACATTTGCCAGTAAAATGGTGGGTAGTGCGGGTCGATTGGCTCGACGTCTCAGCCTGACCTGCACGCCAGCTCGCTTCCCCCTCCGTCGGCGACGTTTGCGTGAGATCGCGCCTAAAATGGACGGAGATAGTTCCGCTACTGTTCCTGGCGGGACGTCCGAGTAAGAGTTGAAAAACTCTGGTAGGCGGCGAGCAACTGCCGATCCAATCTCCAGAAGTGTGCATCTGTCGTACGTTAACTGGCTGCTAACGTTTTGTGCAAAAATAGTCGCAATAAGAAGAATAAATAACAAAAAACTACTACAAAATCCGGGAGCTCGCAACACAGCCGCCATCACGTACGGCGCCAGTCAAAAAAAAAATGTCAGTGGGCGTGACCTTATAAATGGCACCTGAGTGCCGCCAGGTGTGTTTTGTTTGAGAGAGCGGAAGGGAAATTGTTTTTAACTGCAACGCACCGCACCGCATTTAGAGTTAAGACGGTTTATTTTCTGTTAAAGAGTTTTACTTTATTTTCTGTGCTACAATAAAATCATTGAAAGTGACATTACGAATAATGCGCGTTAATTCTACCGACCGCCTCTACACAGCAAACACACACAACACACACGTACACACCCAAGCAACACACACACACACACACTCTCACACACACTCACAGAACTGGGGAGAAGGAGAAAAGCCGTAATTGTTTTGTTCTTAATTGTTTTTATTTTACGTCGTTAATCTCCTGGTTGTTAGAGAACAGAACGTTCACCAGGAGGACTGGCTTCATGTAGCTGGGACACACACACACACTCACTCACTCACTCACATACACACGCACACACTCACACTCACACACTCACTCACTCACACACACTCACTCACTCACTCACTCACACACTCACTCACTCACTCACACACTCACTCACACACTCACACACACACACACTCACACACACACTCACTCACAATCACACTCACACACAATCACACTCACACACAATCACAATCACACACACTCACAATCACACTCACACTCACAATCACACTCACACTCACTCACACACACACTCACAATCACACTCACACTCACACACACACACTCACACACTCACACTCACTCACACTCACTCACACACACACACTCACTCACACACTCACTCACACACTCTCACACACTCACACACACTCACACTCACACACACACACACAATCACACTCACACTCACACACACACACACTCCTCACACTCACTCACCTCACTCACACACTCCTCACACTCACACACTCACACTCCACCTCACACACCTCACACCACACCTCCTCACACACACCTCACACTCACACACACACACTCACACTCACACACACCTCCTCCACACACTCTCACACTCACTCCACACTCACCTCACACACACACACACACTCACACCACACACTCACACTCACACCACACTCACACACACACACACTCACACTCACACTCACACTCACACTCACACACACTCACACACACACACTCACACTCACACACACACTCACACACACTCACACACACACACACACTCACACACACACTCACACACTCACTCACACTCACACTCACACACACACTCACACTCACACACTCACACACACACTCACACACACACACTCACACACACACTCACACTCACACACTCACACACACTCACACTCACCGTCACACTCACACACACACTCACACACTCTCACACACTCACACACACTTACACTCACACACACACACACAATCACACTCACTCACTCACACTCACACACTCACTCACACTCACACACACACTCACACTCACTCACACACACACTCACAATCACACACACTCACACTCACACTCACACACACACTCACACACACACACACACTCACACACTCACACTCACACTCTCACACACTCACACACCACACACACACTCACACACACACCTCACACACACACTCCTCACACACACACTCTCACACACACACACTCACACTCACACACTCACTCACTCACACACTCACCACACTCACTCACACACTCACTCACACACACACTCCTCCACACTCACACTCACTCACTCACACACACTCACACACACTCACTCACACACTCACACACACTCACACTCACTCACTCACTCACACACACTCACACACTCACACTCACTCACTCACACTCACACACACTCACACTCACACACTCACACACTCACTCACACTCACACACACACTCACACTCACACACACACCTCACACTCACATCCTCACACACCACTCCACACACTCACTCACACTCACACACTCACACTCACTCACACACCTCACACACTCCACACTCACACACTCACACCTCCACTCACACACTCACACACACCACACTCACACTCCACACTCACACACTCCTCCACCTCACACTCACACTCACTCACTCACACTCACACTCCACACTCACTCACACTCACACTCACACACACTCACACACTCACCACACCTCACTCCACACTCACACACCACACTCACACTCACACACACACCTCACACACTCACTCACACACCTCCACACTCACACACTCACACACACTCACACACACCTCACACACACTCACTCCACCTCACACACACTCACACACTCACACTCACTCACTCACACCTCACACACCTCCTCCTCACACTCACACACACCACTCACACACACACTCACACACTCACACTCACACACACACTCTCACACTCTCACACACACACACACTCACACTCACACACACTCACACACACAATCACACTCACTCACTCACACTCACACACACTCACACTCACACACACACTCACACTCACACACACTCACAATCACACACACTCACACTCACACTCACACACAATCACACTCACACAATCACACAATCACACTCACACACTCACACACACTCACACTCACACTCACACTCACACACACACAAACTCACAATCTCACACACTCACACACTCTCACACTCACACACTCACACACACTCACACTCACAATCACACTCACACTCACTCACACACTCACACACACTCACACTCACTCACTCACTCACACACACTCACACCTCCACTCACACTCACTCACACTCACACACTCACTCACACTCACACTCACACCTCACTCCTCCTCCACCTCACACTCACACACACACTCACACACTCACACACTCACACTCACACACACGCACACACTCACACACACTCACACTCACAGATATCCAGCAGGGTTCATTTGGTGCTTAACAAACTGATTTCTTTGGTTCTGTTGAACGGAGAAAATACCTTCAACACGTCTTGAGAGTGAAAAGAAGAAGAACAATAGAAATAAATAGAAAATACTCACACATACAGTTACACTCACTCTCTCTCACACACACACACACACAGTTGAGGCAGCTCCGAGTTGCATCTCTTTGTCAGGTCATGTAGACAGGGTAAAGGTCAGAGGTCACAGCTTGTTAGGAGGACCAAGAAGAAGAGGAGGATGTTGTGAAGCAGATAATAATAATAAGTGACACAAACACACACACACACTCTCACACCCTTTTTTCGACACGTTGCAGTCAGTTGTCCCTCCTGGTATCACCTGTCTCATTAACATTTCCAACAATTCTCACCTCTCAGTGTGTGTGTGTGTGTGTCTGTGTATGGGTGTGTGTGTGTCTGTGTAGGGGGGTGTGTGTGTATAACTGTGAGTGTGTGTGTGTATGTAAGTGTGTAAGTGCTTCTGACAAGGTGTCAGACACCTCTTTGTGAAGATGTGTAAAAGCTGCTCTCTTCCTGAAAACACACACACACACACACACACACACACACACACACACACACACACACACACACACACACACACACACACACATGGGATCCTAATGTAATGTAAATGACGGAGTGGAGTCATTGGTCCATTGGAGCCTCTAATCACATGACCAGATGTAACCTAATCAATACACATGATCAGGTGTTTCAGAGCTGGAGACCATATATATACACATATATACATATATATATATAATAAATATATACACATATATATATATATATTATATATACACATATACATATATATATATTATATATATACATATTATAAATATATACACATATAAATATAAATACATATATACACATATATAAATATATTATATATATACATATATATATATATATATACACATATATATTATATATATACATATATATATTATAAATATATAAATATATAATATATTTATATATAAAGTATATATGTATATTTATATATATATTTATATATAAATATATATATTTATATGTGTATAATATATAAGTATATATATTTATATATATACATACATAAATAATGCTTTCACGTGTTGCATTAGAGACACCATGTGGTGTAGAATGTAATTGCATCTTCTTAGATTTGTCCCTCCTCTCTGGCCGTAGTT
>NC_079405.1:1748997-1786497 GCF_029220125.1 Pseudoliparis swirei
CTCTGTCTCTCTGTCTCTCTCTCTTCCCCCCCCCCCCCATGACCTTAACGTGACCTTTCCACCGAGCCTCATTTCTCCATCTTCCTTTCAATTGGCCCACGCTGAGCATCGGGGGAGGAGACGCGTTGCCCAGACGTCTGCTCCAAATGTCACGCCGGCCCCAATCTTCATTATCTCACTCGGCGCCGGTCGGAGGAAGAGATTTCAATTAACGGGAACGGAGGAGACGGATGTCCACGGGAGGGGGAGGGGGGGAGGAGGGGGGGGGGGAGGGAAATTAAATCTGGAGCCCGCATCCATCTCTTCATTGCTTTTAACGTCACGAGATAAGGTCACTGCCACGATACCAAATAACCTCTCAGAGCCTCGGGGTGACATCACTTCCTGTGTCAGAGCCTCGTGGTGACATCACTTCCTGTGGTTCCTCCTCTCCAGCCCCCATGATGCCAGAGTACGATGCCGAGGCTCTGCTGAACGAGACGGAGACCACCATCACCGTCCTGCTAAAGCCCGCCCACTCACGAGGAGCACCAATCAGGTAGCTGCTCACCTGGCGCTGAGCGGGCTGAGCCTCCATGTAACTCCTCCTCTCCTCCTCTTTCCGTCTCCATGAGTTTTGAATTTTGAAGGAGGAGGAGGAGGAGGAAGAGGAGGAGGAGGAGGAGCTGATTGTTTATCCATGATGAGTTGATGTTTCTCTGGATGAATTGTTTAATGCAGTTGTTTTTTAATTAAAGTTCACTTTGAGCTGATGCCGTCCTCTCATTGGTGGAGAGGATGACATCACTCTATGTGGCCGAGGGAGAAATATCTCTCTGACAAGAGAAGAGAGAATAAGGAGGACGAGAAGGAAACTAATGAGAGAAATGTTCTGTTCATCTCAGCATCATTCATGTGTTCATCACATGTTCATCATGTGTTCATCACGTGTTCATCATGTGTTCATCACGTGTTCATCATGTGTTCATCATATATTCATCATGTGTTCATCATGTGTTCATCACATGTTCATCATGTGTTCATCACGTGTTCATCACGTGTTCATCATGTGTTCATCACGTGTTCATCACGTGTTCATCATATATTCATCATGTGTTCATCATGTGTTCATCACATGTTCATCACGTGTTCATCACATGTTCATCACGTGTTCATCACGTGTTCATCACGTGTTCATCATATATTCATCATGTGTTCATCACATGTTCATCATGTGTTCATCACGTGTTCATCATGTGTTCATCACATGTTCATCATGTGTTCATCACATGTTCATCATGTGTTCATCACGTGTTCATCACATGTTCATCATGTGTTCATCATGTGTTCATCACGTGTTCATCATGTGTTCATCACATGTTCATCATGTGTTCATCATGTGTTCATCACGTGTTCATCACATGTTCATCATATATTCATCATGTGTTCATCACGTGTTCATCACGTGTTCATCATGTGTTCATCATGTGTTCATCTTGTGTTCATCTTGTGTTCATCATGTGTTCATCACGTGTTCATCACGTGTTCATCACGTGATGAACACGTGTTCATCATGTGTTCATCATATATTCATCATGTGTTCATCACGTGTTCATCATGTGTTCATCATGTGTTCATCATATATTCATCACGTGTTCATATTGTGTTCATCACGTGTTCATCATGTGTTCATCACGTGTTCAGCATGTGTTCATCACGTGTTCATCTTGTGTTCATCTTGTGTTCATCACGTGTTCATCACGTGTTCATCTTGTGTTCATCATGTGTTCATCTTGTGTTCATCTTGTGTTCATCACATGTTCATCATGTGTTCATCACATGTTCATCTTGTGTTCATCACGTGTTCATCATGTGTTCATCACGTGTTCATCACGTGTTCATCTTGTGTTCATCTTGTGTTCATCTTGTGTTCATCATGTGTTCATCACGTGTTCATCACGTGTTCATCTTGTGTTCATCACGTGTTCATCACGTGTTCATCACGTGTTCATCATGTGTTCATCTTGTGTTCATCACGTGTTCATCACGTGTTCATCATGTGTTCATCTTGTGTTCATCATGTGTTCATCACGTGTTCATCATGTGTTCATCACGTGTTCATCACGTGTTCATCTTGTGTTCATCACGTGTTCATCACGTGTTCATCACGTGTTCATCACGTGTTCATCTTGTGTTCATCACGTGTTCATCACGTGTTCATCACGTGTTCATCTTGTGTTCATCGTGTGTTCATCGTGTGTTCATCGTGTGTTCATCGTGTGTTCATCACGTGTTCATCACGTGTTCATCTTGTGTTCATCACGTGTTCATCACGTGTTCATCACATGTTCATCTTGTGTTCATTTTGTGTTCATCTTGTGTTCATCACGTGTTCATCACATGTTCATCTTGTGTTCATTTTGTGTTCATCACGTGTTCATCATATGTTCATCACGTGTTCATCACATGTTCATCATGTGTTCATCATGTTCATGGATTCATCTTTCATCTTTCGGCCAATCAGCAATGATCTCTCTGTGGAAGCTGCTGAGCTCGTGGAGGCTTCACAGAAACATGCGTCTCCCTAATTGGTCTAATTGTGGAGAGAGAGGACCGAGGTAATGACAGGGGAACGTGTGTAGTCCTGGAGGAGCTACACACACACACACACACACACACACGGACACACACAGACACACGGACACACACACACACATTGTTAGATTCAGATGTCCAAATAGAACCTTTAAGTCTTCACCTGAAGACTCTCTGATAACATGTGTGTGTCTGTGTGTGTGTGTCTTTGTGTGTGTGTGTGTCTTTGTGTGTGTGTGTCTTTGTGTGTGTGTGTCTTTGTGTGTGTGTGTGTCTTTGTGTGTGTGTGTCTTTGTGTGTGTGTCTTTGTGTGTGTATTTGTGTGTCTTTGTGTGTGTGTGTCTTTGTGTGTGTGTCTGTGTGTGTGTCTGTGTGTGTGTCTTTGTGTGTGTGTGTCTTTGTGTGTGTGTCTTTGTGTGTGTGTCTTTGTGTGTGTGTGTGTGCAGCTCCTACCAGCTGGTGGTGAAGGAGGAGCTTAAGCCCAGGACGCGGCGTGCCTCCCCCGAGGCCCCCGAGTGCTTCCCCTCCCCCGTGGGCTTCCGTAACGCCACGGCGTTAGGCTCCTCCTACTACATGGCGGCCGCCCTGCCGCCCTCCGGCCTCGGCGCCGCGCTGCCCTTCACCGTGGGAGACAACCGCAGCTACGGAGGCTTCTGGAACCCGCCGCTATCCTCGGCCAAGAGCTACAGCATCTACTACCAGGCCACGAGCAGCGCCAACGGGGTGAGACTCACGGGACACGGGGAGACACACGGAGACAACATGTAAACAACACGGAGACAACACGGAGACATGTAAACAACACGAGGACATGTAAACAACACGGAGACAACACGGAGACATGTAAACAACACGGAGACAACATGTAGACAACACAGAGACAACATGTAAACAACACGGAGACAACACGGAGACATGTAAACAACACGAGGACATGTAAACAACACGGAGACAACATGTAGACAACACGGAGACAACACGGAGACATGTAAACAACACGAGGACATGTAAACAACACGGAGACAACACGGAGACATGTAAACAACACGGAGACAACACGGAGACATGTAAACAACACGGAGACAACACGGAGACAACATGTAAACAACACGGAGACAACACGGAGACAACACGGAGACAACATGTAGACAACACGGAGACAACACGGAGACAACATGTAAACAACACGGAGACAACACGGAGACAACATGTATACAACACGGAGACAACACAGAGACAACATGTAAACAACACGGAGACAACATGTAGACAACACGGAGACAACATGTAGACAACACGGAGACAACATGTAAACAACACGGAGACAACATGTAAACAACACGGAGACAACATGTAGACAACACGGAGACAACATGTAAACAACACGGAGACAACACGGAGACAACACGGAGACAACACGTAGACAACACGGAGACAACACGTAGACAACACGGAGACAACACGGAGACAACATGTATACAACACGGAGACAACACAGAGACAACATGTAAACAACACGGAGACAACATGTAGACAACACGGAGACAACATGTAAACAACACGGAGACAACATGTAAACAACATGTAAACAACACGGAGACAACACGTAGACAACACAGAGACAACATGTAGACAACACGGAGACAACATGTAAACAACATGGAGACAACATGTAAACAATACGGAGACAACATGTAAACAACACGGAGACAACATGGAGACAACATGTAGACAACACAGAGACAACATTTAAACAACACGGAGACAACACGGAGACAACATGTAAACAACACGGAGACAACACGGAGACAACATCTAAACAACATGTAAACAACATGGAGACAACATGTAGGCACATGTAAACAACATGTAGACACATGTAAACAACACGGAGACAACATGTAAACAATACGGAGACAACATGTAAACAACATGGAGACAACATGTAGGAGACAACATGTAAACAACATGGAGACAACATGTAAACAACATGGAGACAACATGTAAACAACCAGGAGACAACATGGAGACTTTGTATATGTTATATGTATATAACATATATAATATATATATATATAATATTTATATATTTAATATCTATAACATATTCATAAAATGTATATATAATACTTATTTATATATAATTATACATTTTTTATATGTATATATAATATATAAGTATAATATTTACTATTCTAGATATTAATATATAATATTTATTTAATGATGTATATATTATAAATATATATAACTTTATACATATTTTATATATATTTACAATAATGTATATATAATATATACTTATTATATATATAATATCTAGAATAATAAATATTATACTTATATATGTGCCTCCAATATTTGTTGCACACTTGGACAGATGACATCCAGGCATGTATGGGTTTTGAACGGTTTATATCAACTCACTGAAAGCACAGAAGCAGAACACACTCAGCACCATCACTGCAGACTGCAGGCTGTGGGTCTATCTGGCTCACTACTAGCAGAAGGTTTTCCCTCGCTTTCATCCAGAAGGACCCCTGAGCTGACCTGAGTGCCTGTACCATTGTTAACCCTTCACACACCAGGAGAATAATGACACAATTACCAATCAATCAAAATAACAAATACAATAACATAAATATCAATGTCCAGTGTTACTGAGGGCCCCACCTATATATGTATTTCTAATTATATATTAATAAGTATTATATATACATTTTATAAATATTGTATATATATTATATATATAGTGATAGATACAATTCAACTGAGTATAATATATGTATGACCTTTGTTCTGCTCATTATAATTCTTCATATTTGACCTTTAATAACAACTTTTATTCTTTAAATAAAAAAACTACAAACAATTGAAACTGAAGCGTTTCGTCACAACGTGAACTTTACTTTGAAATCTACATAAAAACTAAATAAATCCTGCGAGGGTTGTTTTAATTTTCCACTGCTGTAACCACGGTAACTCGGCTGTACTCACGTTGTGATGTAATATAACGCACACACACAGACACGCACACACACAGACACGCACACGCACACACACACACACACACAGGAAAACCTCCACTCCACCAGACCTCAAGACCTGAACCACACAGCATGAAAAGTATATGACCAATCTTCGTCTTCATCCTCTCATGTCTTCATCCTCTCATGTCTTCATCCTCTCATGTGTTCATCCTCTCATGTCTGCATCCTCTCATGTCTTCATCCTCTCATGTCTTCATCCTCTCATGTGTTCATCCTCTCATGTCTTCATCCTCTCATGTCTTCATCCTCTCATGTCTTCATCCTCTCATGTCTTCATCCTCTCATGTCTTCATCCTCTCATGTCTTCATCCTCTCATGTCTGCATCCTCTCATGTCTTCATCCTCTCATGTCTTCATCCTCTCATGTCTGCATCCTCTCATGTCTTCATCCTCTCATGTCTTCATCCTCTCATGTCTGCATCCTCTCATGTCTTCATCCTCTCATGTCTTCATCCTCTCATGTCTTCATCCTCTCATGTCTGCATCCTCTCATGTCTTCATCCTCTCATGTCTTCATCCTCTCATGTCTGCATCCTCTCATGTCTGCATCCTCTCATGTCTTCATCCTCTCATGTCTGCATCCTCTCATGTCTGCATCCTCTCATGTCTTCATCCTCATGTCTCCATCTTCATCCTCTCATGTCTTCATCCTCATGTCTTCATCCTCTCATGTCTTCATCTTCATCCTCTCATGTCTGCATCCTCTCATGTCTTCATCCTCTCATGTGTTCATCCTCTCATGTCTTCATCCTCTCATGTCTTCATCCTCTCATGTCTTCATCCTCTCATGTCTTCATCCTCTCATGTCTTCATCCTCTCATGTGTTCATCCTCTCATGTCTGCATCCTCTCATGTCTTCATCCTCTCATGTGTTCATCCTCTCATGTCTTCATCCTCTCATGTCTTCATCCTCTCATGTCTTCATCCTCTCATGTCTGCATCCTCTCATGTCTGCATCCTCTCATGTCTTCATCCTCTCATGTCTGCATCCTCTCATGTCTTCATCCTCTCATGTCTGCATCCTCTCATGTCTTCATCCTCTCATGTCTTCATCCTCTCATGTCTGCATCCTCTCATGTCTTCATCCTCTCATGTCTTCATCCTCTCATGTCTGCATCCTCTCATGTCTTCATCCTCTCATGTCTGCATCCTCTCATGTCTTCATCCTCTCATGTCTGCATCCTCTCATGTCTGCATCCTCTCATGTCTTCATCCTCATGTCTCCATCTTCATCCTCTCATGTCTTCATCCTCATGTCTTCATCCTCTCATGTCTTCATCTTCATCCTCTCATGTCTGCATCCTCTCATGTCTTCATCCTCTCATGTCTTCATCCTCTCATATCTTCATCCTCTCATGTCTGCATCCTCTCATGTCTTCATCCTCTCATGTCTTCATCCTCTCATATCTTCATCCTCTCATGTCTTCATCCTCTCATGTCTACATCCTCTCATGTCTTCATCCTCTCATGTCTGCATCCTCTCATGTCTGCATCCTCTCATATCTTCATCCTCTCATGTCTGCATCCTCTCATGTCTTCATCCTCTCATGTCTTCATCCTCTCATATCTTCATCCTCTCATGTCTTCATCCTCTCATGTCTGCATCCTCTCATGTCTTCATCCTCTCATGTCTGCATCCTCTCATGTCTGCATCCTCTCATCAGAATCAGAATCAGAAACAGGTTTATTGCCAAAGAATGTTTTCACAAACAAACGAGGAACTTTTTTTGGCGGAAGGTGCAAGATTCGCGCACCAAGACACCGAGGCGCCGTCCGCGGCGCCATCTTGGAAAGGGTGGATGAAAGATGACAGCATAACATGAGGGAAGAGAGGCGAGAAAAAGAAAAAGCCACCCCCCGACTATGTCCCTAGAGGGGTACAGTGTGGGAGCAGGAGAAACAAAAAACACCATTGCACATAAGCACATACATCTTAGACATGACTTGCAACGAGTAGGAAGGGGGGGAGGTAATCCAAAGACTGGGCGATAGCCCCGCCATTGGGGCAGAAGGTAACCAGCACCGACAAGCAGCCAGCCGGTCCTTCGCCGTCCGGCGCGGACGCGAACCCGTCCTGTCACCCTGGGGGCAAAGCAGGCGGCGTGGGATGGGGGTAGTGAGTGCATTTCAGTGTATTGGTTGTGTGTGAGTGGCCTGATGTATCGTCCTCCCCCAGTCCACAACAGACAAAGTTCCCAGACCGCAAGATGGTCGTTGCCATGGAGATGGCCTTGAAGGGTCCTGGGGAGAAAACAACCACAGGTGTCTGTGGATAGGGGAGGGAATGAGAGAGAGTCTCGCTTCAGTGATCTTCGGGGGAGTTGTTGTTCCAGTCACGGCCTTGGCCAAAGCCCGTCCTGGTAGAGGGAGCCGAAAGCAGATAAGATTGGGATTGTTTGGTCTTCCAGTAGCTGCATGTCAATTTTGCGCACCCACTATTCCTCCATTTTCCTCCCGTTTGCCAATAGGATTTCAAATCGATCCAATTTCATTTGCAGAGTCATCAGCTTCTCCACGATGTTGTCATTCTGATGGTTTAATGCCAAAGTCTGAGTGCCAACAACTCTGCCCAACGCGTCAATCATGTCGGGCAGCCTTAGGGGGCTTTTAACGGCTGTCACCGTTTCCTTAATTTTCCGATAAGCCAGGGCAGCGCCAAATCCAAACAGCAGAAATCCTGTAATCAAAGTTCCGAATAGGTAGATGTCTTCTACGTCCTCCACGGAAAGGGCTGCTAGGCACAAGACACGCCACTTCCCCCACGCGTCCATCGTGTATCCAGCAACACTCGTCCCAGCAGGACAGGCAGGTTCCCCCGAACCCGAGCTTCTCGTCGAGAAGATGGTGTCAATTGCGTTTAAGGACCAGTTGATTACGTCCATGGTTTTTAGTTCGAAGAGCGATGTCTTCATCCTCTCATGTCTGCATCCTCTCATGTCTGCATCCTCTCATGTCTTCATCCTCTCATGTCTGCATCCTCTCATGTCTGCATCTTCTCATGTCTTCATCCTCTCATGTCTGCATCCTCTCATGTCTGCATCCTCTCATGTCTGCATCCTCTCATGTCTTCATCCTCTCATGTCTGCATCCTCTCATGTCTGCATCCTCTCATATCTTCATCCTCTCATGTCTGCATCCTCTCATGTCTGCATCCTCTCATGTCTTCATCCTCTCATGTCTCCATCTTCATCCTCTCATGTCTTCATCCTCTCATGTCTTCATCCTCTCATGTCTTCATCCTCTCATGTCTTCATCCTCTCATGTCTTCATCCTCTCATGTCTTCATCCTCTCATGTCTTCATCCTCTCATGTCTGCATCCTCTCATGTCTGCATCCTCTCATGTCTTCATCCTCTCATGTCTGCATCCTCTCATGTCTGCATCCTCTCATGTCTTCATCCTCTCATGTCTGCATCCTCTCATGTCTGCATCCTCATGTCTTCATCCTCTCATGTCTGCATCCTCTCATGTCTGCATCCTCTCATGTCTTCATCCTCTCATGTCTGCATCCTCTCATGTCTGCATCCTCTCATGTCTTCATCCTCTCATGTCTCCATCTTCATCCTCTCATGTCTTCATCCTCTCATGTCTTCATCCTCTCATGTCTTCATCCTCTCATGTCTGCATCCTCTCATGTCTTCATCCTCTCATGTCTGCATCTTCATCCTCTCATGTCTGCATCCTCATGTCTGCATCCTCTCATGTCTCATCCTCTCATGTCTTCATCCTCTCATGTCTTCATCCTCATCATGTCTTCATCCTCTCATGTCTTCATCCTCTCATGTCTGCATCCTCTCATGTCTGCATCCTCTCATGTCTTCATCCTCTCATGTCTGCATCCTCTCATGTCTGCATCCTCTCATGTCTTCATCCTCTCATGTCTGCATCCTCTCATGTCTTCATCCTCATGTCTCCATCTTCATCCTCTCATGTCTTCATCCTCTCATGTCTTCATCCTCTCATGTCTGCATCCTCTCATGTCTGCATCCTCTCATGTCTTCATGTCTGCATCCTCTCATGTCTGCATCCTCTCATGTCTTCATCCTCTCATGTCTGCATCCTCTCATGTCTTCATCCTCATGTCTCCATCTTCATCCTCTCATGTCTTCATCCTCATGTCTTCATCCTCTCATGTCTCCATCTTCATCCTCTCATGTCTTCATCTTCATCCTCTCATGTCTTCATCCTCTCATGTCTGCATCCTCTCATGTCTTCATCCTCTCATGTCTTCATCCTCTCATGTCTGCATCCTCTCATGTCTTCATCCTCTCATGTCTTCATCCTCTCATGTCTTCATCCTCATGTCTCCATCTTCATCCTCTCATGTCTTCATCCTCTCATGTCTTCATCCTCTCATGTCTGCATCCTCTCATGTCTGCATCCTCTCATGTCTTCATCCTCTCATGTCTGCATCCTCTCATGTCTTCATCCTCTCATGTCTTCATCCTCTCATGTCTGCATCCTCTCATGTCTTCATCCTCTCATGTCTTCATCCTCTCATGTCTTCATCCTCTCATGTCTTCATCCTCTCATGTCTGCATCCTCTCATGTCTTCATCCTCTCATGTCTTCATCCTCTCATGTCTGCATCCTCTCATGTCTTCATCCTCTCATGTCTGCATCCTCTCATGTGTTCATCCTCTCATGTCTTCATCCTCTCATGTCTTCATCCTCTCATGTCTTCATCCTCTCATGTGTTCATCCTCTCATGTCTTCATCCTCTCATGTCTTCATCCTCTCATGTCTGCATCCTCTCATGTCTTCATCCTCTCATGTCTGCATCCTCTCATGTCTGCATCCTCTCATGTCTGCATCCTCTCATGTCTTCATCCTCTCATGTCTCCATCTTCATCCTCTCATGTCTTCATCCTCATGTCTTCATCCTCTCATGTCTCCATCTACATCCTCTCATGTCTTCATCCTCTCATGTCTCCATCCTCTCATGTCTTCATCCTCTCATGTCTCCATCTTCATCCTCTCATGTCTTCATCCTCTCATGTCTCCATCTTCATCCTCTCATGTCTCCATCTTCATCCTCTTCATGCCCCCCCCCCCCCGTTGGTCTCATCTCACATCTTTGTGCCAATTAGTCGACGCTCTGCACATTAAAAGTGCTCAACGGCAATCTGTATGTCTCCCTCCTGTGATGCCACACACACACACACACACACAGACACACACACACACACACACACACAGACACACACACACACACACACACAGACACACACACACACACACACACAGACACACACACACACACACACACACACACATACACACACACACACACACACACACACACACACACAGACACACACACAGACACACACACACAGACACACACACAGACACACACACACAGACACACACACACACACACATTAAAGGGGCACACACAGACACACACACACACACACACACACACACATTAAAGGGGCACACACACACACACACACACACACACACACACACATTAAAGGGGCACACACACAGATCAGAGCAAAGTGCCCGTGGCTGTGAGGAGTCAGAGTGATGGAGGGAGGGAAGAGGAGAGAAGGAAGCTGGAGAGGAATCCAAGAGAAGAATCTGGACCCGATGCTAATGGTTCAAATCCCCTGATGGACAGAAACAAGGAGGCGATGAGACGAGTGAGCTTCATCTCCAGCGAGGAAGGATTCAAGGAGACGAGGCTCCTCCATAGACCTCGGAGGAACCAGAACCCAGAGAGTCCCCGAGGAAAGGAGATGAAAGTCTGGGAGGATTCATGAGAGGAGCTAGGAGACCAGAGAAGGAGGGAGGAAACCACAGCAGAGGGCCTAGGGGGAGTGGTGAGGAAAGGAAACACACAGTAAAGGAGCATTTAGGATGTAGGAGTCAGCTGAGGGCTCCTTGACTGACATCCAGTCAGTTCTGTGTGTGTGTGTGTGTGTGTGTGTGTCTGTGTGTGTGTGTGTGTGTCTGTGTGTGTGTGTGTGTCTGTGTGTCTGTGTGTGTGTGTGTCTGTGTGTGTGTGTGTGTGTGTGTCTGTGTCTGTGTCTGTGTGTGTCTGTGTCTTTGTCTGTGTGTGTGTCTGTGTGTGTGTCTGTGTCTGTGTCTGTGTGTGTCTGTGTCTTTGTCTGTGTGTGTCTGTGTCTTTGTCTGTGTGTCTGTGTCTGTGTCTGTGTGTGTGTCTGTGTGTGTGTCTGTGTGTGTCTGTGTGTGTCTGTGTGTGTGTGTCTGTGTGTGTCTGTGTGTGTCTGTGTGTGTGTGTGTCTGTGTGTGTGTGTGTGTCTGTGTGTGTGTCTGTGTCTGTCTGTGTGTGTGTCTGTGTGTGTCTGTGTGTGTGTGTCTGTGTGTCTGTGTGTGTGTCTGTGTGTGTGTCTGTGTGTGTAGCCGTTAGCTAAACTGAAGTTGTTGACAGACAGAAGAGACTTCAAGACAACTAAAGAAGTAGTTACCGTGGTTACCATCGGGGTAGCCTGGAACCCCGACAGCCAATCAAGAGGGGGGGGGGGGGGGGGTTCTTGCAGCTGCAAGCACCACACACTTAATATTCTCATCAGTGAACTACACACACACAGTAATAAATTGGCTGTATATACATATATATATGTATATAAACATACATATATATACATATATATATATGTATATATTAGGGCTGACAATCGAGTAAAACAAATTAACTAATTAAATTGAAATTGCGATTAATTAATCGCGATTAATCGCGCTTAAAAGTTGTTTCCTTCTTTTTAAAGACCAAACTTCCCACAGAGCTGTGTTTTCAAAGAGGCTCCTACCTATAAAGTGCCAGCGAGGTATTTAATATCGTGGATGATAAATTGTTTCTTCAGTGAAACATCAGATTAGTAAAAAAAAAAGAAGTATATTGAGACCCCATTGGTCCTGTCATCTTTACCACTGAACAGCAGAACCAGTGGCCTTGGTGACTGACTGACATTCACATATGTCACGTGACCCTCTGGAGGCTGGGGGCATTTAATACATTTTACAAAATAAATTAAATTCACCATTTAAAGTCTTTTGCATGTGACACATACCCACGTGTTATACATCAAACATTCCAGAACAATCTCAGCTCTATTCAATGAGGTTCATTGTCCTGGTGCCGTGTTCTCTGCTCTCTGACTGACAGGCTGCTAATGAGCCTCACCTGTGAGGTGGGAGGTCCTTTGTGATTTACTGAGTGTTCATTGGTTGTTTTTTCCCCAAAATGTTGACAGACAAACGGATTGACCAATCACGTTGAAGGTTTCGTGTGTCGCGTTCTTTCCGCGCCGCGTCCCCCGACAAGTCGCCCCTCCGTTCCTCTGTGTATCAGAGGGGGAGACGGGAGGAAGGAGGAGCAGGAGGAAACCCGACTGATTCATCAACGAGTTAAAGTGATTTCTGCTCCTTATTTTCGCGGAGAAATAATTGTTTTAAAAACGGAAACAGTGTCAAACCGTACTGCCGCGGTTAATAAAAATAAAAATAGCGTTAATTGCATTTAAATATTTTAGTGCGTTAACGCGGCCAAATTAATCGCATAGATTAACGCGTTAACGCTGACAGCCCTAGTATATATATATGTATATATATGCAGGCACGTGCACAGATAGACCCCAAGTGGTGCTCAAGCTCCTCCCCTTTTGCCCTGGATGAGTAAAGTGCCCTTTTTGCTGGAGCCCCTTTTATTTTCATTCATCAGCATTTAAGAATAACAATGACTCTGTCATCAAGTCCCTCCAAATGTGTTTTGATATTCGACGGGGCATTTATTTGAGTTCTTGTGAGAATTTCACCCCGACATGCTCCGCGGCGCTCACGAGCCCCCCCCCTCCCCCTCCTCCTCCTCCTCCGCGCAGGTCTCCTCGCGCCACGCTAAACGGTGCACCTCCTTCTCCTCTGACCCGCAGCCTCAGACACACAGGTCATGACTGTTTGTCCCCTGACGTTGTTTGGTGATAAATTAACCACGTCGACATTAGCGCTGCTAAAAACATGACGTCGCAACTGGTCTGAAGAAAATAAACAAAAAACTCACGAAATCCGTGGTTTCACAGCCTTGTCCAGCTGTTTACTGACGTCATGTGAACAGAGCGAGGGAGAGATATCCAGGCAGGCATCTTATTTGTGTTGTATAAATGCTATTTAGACTATTTCGAAAGTATGTTGAACTTATTAATTCATTTTATAAATGTCACAAGAATTCACAGATAGAGAATTGCAGCTAAACTATGATTGCTATCCTTGTACCACATTGTTTTATGTGGTATGTTTCTCTTTGTTTTGTCTGTTCCAGTTTTACAAAGATCAATCTTGTATGAGCATTGCAGAGGGTGAAAAGAGTAAACGCAAGAGAAACTAGAACGGGCACTCGGTAGAGCGCATACCTTCTCCGCAGCCACTTTGTTGGTCCTTGGCATGAGAGTGTGGGGAGCTTGATGTCATGTGAACATGTTGGCATTAGTTGCCAATTGGATAAAAATTGACCGCGCTATGGTAAAGAAGATTTTGACCTTTTCATGACCTTGACCTTTGACCCGATCAATCCCAAAATCTAATCAAATGGTCCCCGGATAATAACCAATCATCCCACCAAATTTCATGCGATTCGGTTTAATACTTTTTGAGTTATGCGAATAACACACAAACACACACACACACATACAAATAAATACACAGCGATCAAGACATTACCTTCCGCATTTTCAATGCGAAGGTAAACAACACTTGTAATAACTACTTACTAACCCAGAGTGAGGTCCTGCCGGGAAATATCAGACTGAGGCTTTTTCACGCTTTTACAGAGGTTTGATATTTCCCGGCATGACCGAGCGGTCGAGCTTAGTAAGTTGTTTATTATATGGCATTTTTCGCTCTTATCATTTTGTAAATAAAAACTTATTGTAATTGTTAATAGAAAACAATTTCATTTTGTTTAGCTCTCATGTCTTCTCACGACACAATGTGTTTCAATTACTTTTTAACTTCTAGTTACAGCGATCAATATAAAAATCATTTTGCCGATGGGTGCCTTTTTTTGGGGTTTGAGCACCTGCCCCCCAAAATGTCTGTGCACGTGCCTGTATATTTGTATATATATGTATATATATATGTATATTTATATATATACATATATATATACATATATATATATATGTATATATATATATGTATATATATACATATATATATATGTATGTATGTATATTTATATATATACATATATGTATATATATTAGGGCTGGGCAACGATTAAAATTTTTAATCGCGATTAATCGCATGATTTCCCTGATTAATCACGATTAATCGCATTTGTATGCGCAAAATCCAATAATTAATTCAAAAGCAGTGTATAGCGCACTTCTATTTTAAATGTTCTGCCATATGAATGAAAGTGCCATAACATGTGTTGTCCCTGTTAGAGACACCAGAAAACACTTTCAGTGCAGTTTGTCAATTCCTAGAACTTGACACTTATTTTAAATGTTCTGCCATATGAACTAAAGTGCCATAAAATCTGTCAGGACATTGTCAACGCTGTTATGCAGAGACACTGACAGAACGCTGGAGACTGTGAAGCAGGGACATGATCAAAGGCAGTCGTCTCGCAGCAGCGATCATCTCTGGTGCTCTATCTGCTCAGTGTGGTGACTTTATCTGACACATTCCACTGCTGTGCAACTTCAGTAAAGTGTCCAGCGCACATTTCAGCATCATGTCTCTCCTCTGTGTTCATCAGTCAGGGCGTGTGAATGCAGCGCCCACTTCTCATCAATATAATGCACAGTCACTCCGAGGTCATTGTGGTTACAGAGTGATGTCCAGTAGGGTGACCAGATTTGAGTTTGTGAAAAAGAGGACACTTCGTCTGGGGGGGGGGGGGGGGGCTGAGATTAAACATCTCTCTTGTTCTGCCTGTTTTGTGATATACATGCCTAAAAGGTGCCTAATATTTCTAGACTGAAATAATATCGGCATTATAATTATAACTATGAGGATTTTTTAGTTGCCTATTTAGTGGAGCCCCTCAGGACGTGGTGCCCTCCCACAGCGCGTAGTGCATTATGGGAGCGGCGGCGCTGGGAGGAGTTTATAGCACAAACAACAATGAACTAGTGGAGGCGGCGAGGTGCTCCGTGTTGCCAGGTTGGAGACGGTGAAGTATCGTACCAAAGGCTCAACATGGTTGTATTTGGAGGATAATTATCGTGTATCTGGCAACCCTGAGATCGGTCGACCAATGACTGTTCTCTATACTGGGAGATACCATTTCCAAAACTTGTAAGGGGTAAATACTAGTTTATGAAAACCCAGAGAAACACAAATATCCGACGAAGCAAAATCCCGACGTTTTTGGAATCCCTGCCGGACGCATTTTGTAGGTCTCAAAAGCAGGACATGTCCGGGGGAAGAGGACGTCTGGTCACCCTCACTAACCGGCCTGCAGTAGCTCTCCACTTCGCTGTGGCATTGGTTCTCTTCTCTTGGTTGATCTCCTCTCTGCAGCTCGTCTGCCGAAGCCTCGCTCCACTGGGTGTTTGTTGTATGATTCGCTGCATCAACGGTGTGTTTAGCATTTAAATGATATTTAAGGCTGGAAGTACTCCGGTGATAAGACAATTCAACTTGGCAGTGTTACATATTACTTTGTTTCTGTCGACTCCGCCGTCTTTAAGAACTTTAAATTGAAAATGGCCATTTAAAATCTCCGTACTCTTCTCCATGTTTGTTAAACCGCGAATGACTTTCTTTTCCGGTTCCGCAGCAATCAGTAGCAGACTTTTACAAAATAAAAGCCTGTGAGCAACACACTTTTACAATAATAAAATAAATAATAAAACCTGCGTTAACGCGCGATAAAATAATTGTCGGCGTTAATTAATTGATGCGTTAACGCAAGATTAACGCAAGATTAACGCGTTAACGTGCCCAGCCCTAATATAAATATATATATTTATGTGTATATACTAGGGCTGTCAGCGTTAACGTGTTAATCTATGCGATTAATTTGGCCGCGATTAACGCACTAAAATATTTTAACGCAATTAACGCAACTTTGTTTATTTCCGGTGTCGTTGAAGTTGTTGCACTCCTGTGAGTGTCAAGCCGCGGCAGTCCGCCTCCTTCCTCCCGTCTGCTGCTCGATATTCACAGAGAAGCAGAGGGCGACGTGTCGGTGACGCGGGGCGGAAGGTAAAGGGGACTCTTTGTTGTTGTTGCTCCGCTCGATGCGCGCGCAGACACGCCGGCATGGAGCTCTGCGGCGAGACGGAGAGAAGAGTGACCGACACTAGAGACAGAATGACATGCTGCTGGAGAGACGACCAACAACAGACGTTTAGTTTAATAAAGAACAAAGACGTCTCTAAGGAAAGAACCGTACATTACTTCTGCTGGAGAGACGACCAACAACAGACGTTTAGTTTAATAAAGAACAAAGACGTCTCTAAGGAAAGAACCGTACATTACTTCTGCTGTAGAGACGACCAGCAACAGACGTTTAGTTTAATAAAGAACAAAGACGTCTTGAAGGAAAGAACCGTACATTACTTCTGCTGTAGAGACGACCAACAACAGACGTTTAGTTTAATAAAGAACAAAGACGTCTCTAAGGAAAGAACCGTACATTACTTCTGCTGGAGACGACCAACAACAGACGTTTAGTTTAATAAAGAACAAAGACGTCTCTAAGGAAAGAACCTTACATTACTTCTGCTGGAGAGAAGACCAACAACAGACGTTTAGTTTAATAAAGAACAAAGACGTCTCTAAGGAAAGAACCGTACATTACTTCTGCTGGAGAGACGACCAACAACAGACGTTTAGTTTAATAAAGAACAAAGACGTCTCTAAGGAAAGAACCGTACATTACTTCTGCTGGAGAGACGACCAACAACAGACGTTTAGTTTAATAAAGAACAAAGACGTCTTGAAGGAAAGAACCGTACATTACTTCTGCTGGAGAGACGACCAACAACAGACGTTTAGTTTAATAAAGAACAAAGACGTCTCTAAGGAAAGAACCGTACATTACTTCTGCTGTAGAGACGACCAACAACAGACGTTTAGTTTAATAAAGAACAAAGATGTCTCTAAGGAAAGAACCGTACATTACTTCTGCTGTAGAGACGACCAACAACAGACGTTTAGTTTAATAAAGAACAAAGATGTCTCTAAGGAAAGAACCGTACATTACTTCTGCTGTAGAGACGACCAACAACAGACGTTTAGTTTAATAAAGAACAAAGACGTCTCTAAGGAAAGAACCGTACATTACTTCTGCTGGAGAGACGACCAACAACAGACGTTTAGTTTAATAAAGAACAAAGACGTCTCTAAGGAAAGAACCGTACATTACTTCTGCTGGAGAGAAGACCAACAACAGACGTTTAGTTTAATAAAGAACAAAGACGTCTCTAAGGAAAGAACCGTACATTACTTCTGCTGGAGTCGACCAACAACAGACGTTTAGTTTAATAAAGAACAAAGACGTCTCTAAGGAAAGAACCGTACATTACTTCTGCTGTAGAGACGACCAACAACAGACGTTTAGTTTAATAAAGAACAAAGGCGTCTCTAAGGAAAGAACCGTACATTACTTCTGCTGTAGAGACGACCAACAACAGACGTTTAGTTTAATAAAGAACAAAGATGTCTCTAAGGAAAGAACCGTACATTACTTCTGCTGTAGAGACGACCAACAACAGACGTTTAGTTTAATAAAGAACAAAGATGTCTCTAAGGAAAGAACCGTACATTACTTCTGCTGGAGAGACGACCAACAACAGACGTTTAGTTTAATAAAGAACAAAGACGTCTCTAAGGAAAGAACCGTACATTACTTCTGCTGTAGAGACGACCAACAACAGACGTTTAGTTTAATAAAGAACAAAGACGTCTCTAAGGAAAGAACCGTACATTACTTCTGCTGGAGAGACGACCAACAACAGACGTTTAGTTTAATAAAGAACAAAGACGTCTCTAAGGAAAGAACCGTACATTACTTCTGCTGGAGAGACGACCAACAACAGACGTTTAGTTTAATAAAGAACAAAGACGTCTCTAAGGAAAGAACCGTACATTACTTCTGCTGTAGAGACGACCAACAACAGACGTTTAGTTTAATAAAGAACAAAGACGTCTCTAAGGAAAGAACCGTACATTACTTCTGCTGGAGAGACGACCAACAACAGACGTTTAGTTTAATAAAGAACAAAGACGTCTCTAAGGAAAGAACCGTACATTACTTCTGCTGGAGAGACGACCAACAACAGACGTTTAGTTTAATAAAGAACAAAGACGTCTCTAAGGAAAGAACCGTACATTACTTCTGCTGGAGAGACGACCAACAACAGACGTTTAGTTTAATAAAGAACAAAGACGTCTCTAAGGAAAGAACCGTACATTACTTCTGCTGGAGACGACCAACAACAGACGTTTAGTTTAATAAAGAACAAAGACGTCTCTAAGGAAAGAACCGTACATTACTTCTGCTGGAGAGACGACCAACAACAGACGTTAGTTTAATAAAGAACAAAGACGTCTCTAAGGAAAGAACCGTACATTACTTCTGCTGGAGGCGACCAACAACAGACGTTTAGTTTACTAAAGAACAAAGACGTCTCTAAGGAAAGAACCGTACATTACTTCTGCTGGAGGCGACCAACAACAGGCGTTTAGTTTAATAAAGAACAAAGACGTCTCTAAGGAAAGAACCGTACATTACTTCTGCTGGAGACGACCAACAACAGACGTTTAGTTTAATAAAGAACAAAGACGTCTCTAAGGAAAGAACCGTACATTACTTCTGCTGGAGACGACCAACAACAGACGTTTAGTTTAATAAAGAACAAAGACGTCTCTAAGGAAAGAACCGTACATTACTTCTGCTGGAGGGACGACCAACAACAGACGTTTAGTTTAATAAAGAACAAAGACGTCTCTAAGGAAAGAACCGTACATTACTTCTGCTGGAGAGACGACCAACAACAGACGTTTAGTTTAATAAAGAACAAAGACGTCTCTAAGGAAAGAACCGTACATTACTTCTGCTGGAGAGACGACCAACAACAGACGTTTAGTTTAATAAAGAACAAAGACGTCTCTAAGGAAAGAACCGTACATTACTTCTGCTGGAGAGACGACCAACAACAGACGTTTAGTTTAATAAAGAACAAAGACGTCTCTAAGGAAAGAACCGTACATTACTTCTGCTGGAGAGACGACCAACAACAGACGTTTAGTTTAATAAAGAACAAAGACGTCTCTAAGGAAAGAACCAATCATTACTTCTGCTGTAGAGACGACCAACAACAGACGTTTAGTTTAATAAAGAACAAAGATGTCTCTAAGGAAAGAACCGTACATTACTTCTGCTGGAGAGACGACCAACAACAGACGTTTAGTTTAATAAAGAACAAAGACGTCTCTAAGGAAAGAACCGTACATTACTTCTGCTGTAGAGACGACCAACAACAGACGTTTAGTTTAATAAAGAACAAAGACGTCTCTAAGGAAAGAACCGTACATTACTTCTGCTGTAGAGACGACCAACAACAGACGTTTAGTTTAATAAAGAACAAAGATGTCTCTAAGGAAAGAACCGTACATTACTTCTGCTGTAGAGACGACCAACAACAGACGTTTAGTTTAATAAAGAACAAAGACGTCTCTAAGGAAAGAACCGTACATTACTTCTGCTGGAGAGACGACCAACAACAGGACGTTTAGTTTAATAAAGAACAAAGACGTCTCTAAGGAAAGAACCGTACATTACTTCTGCTGGAGAGACGACCAACAACAGACGTTTAGTTTAATAAAGAACAAAGACGTCTCTAAGGAAAGAACCGTACATTACTTCTGCTGGAGAGACGACCAACAACAGACGTTTAGTTTAATAAAGAACAAAAACGACTCTAAGGAAAGAACCGTACATTACTTCTGCTGGAGAGACGACCAACAACAGACGTTTAGTTTAATAAAGAACAAAGACGTCTCTAAGGAAAGAACCGTACATTACTTCTGCTGGAGACGACCAACAACAGACGTTTAGTTTAATAAAGAACAAAGACGTCTCTAAGGAAAGAACCGTACATTACTTCTGCTGGAGAGACGACCAACAACAGACGTTTAGTTTAATAAAGAACAAAGACGTCTCTAAGGAAAGAACCGTACATTACTTCTGCTGGAGAGACGACCAACAACAGACGTTTAGTTTAATAAAGAACAAAGACGTCTCTAAGGAAAGAACCGTACATTACTTCTGCTGGAGAGACGACCAACAACAGACGTTTAGTTTAATAAAGAACAAAGACGTCTCTAAGGAAAGAACCGTACATTACTTCTGCTGGAGAGACGACCAACAACAGACGTTAATTTAATAAAGAACAAAGACGTCTCTAAGGAAAGAACCGTACATTACTTCTGCTGGAGAGACGACCAACAACAGACGTTTAGTTTAATAAAGAACAAAGACGTCTCTAAGGAAAGAACCGTACATTACTTCTGCTGGAGAGACGACCAACAACAGACGTTTAGTTTAATAAAGAACAAAGACGTCTCTAAGGAAAGAACCGTACATTACTTCTGCTGGAGAGACGACCAACAACAGACGTTTAGTTTAATAAAGAACAAAGACGTCTCTAAGGAAAGAACCGTACATTACTTCTGCTGGAGAGACGACCAACAACAGACGTTTAGTTTAATAAAGAACAAAGACGTCTCTAAGGAAAGAACCGTACATTACTTCTGCTGGAGAGACGACCAACAACAGACGTTTAGTTTAATAAAGAACAAAGACGTCTCTAAGGAAAGAACCGTACATTACTTCTGCTGGAGGACGACCAACAACAGACGTTTAGTTTAATAAAGAACAAAGACGTCTCTAAGGAAAGAACCGTACATTACTTCTGCTGGAGAGGCGACCAACAACAGCCGTTTAGTTTAATAAAGAACAAAGACGTCTCTAAGGAAAGAACCGTACATTACTTCTGCTGGAGGCGACCAACAACAGACGTTTAGTTTAATAAAGAACAAAGACGTCTCTAAGGAAAGAACCGTACATTACTTCTGCTGGAGAGACGACCAACAACAGACGTTTAGTTTAATAAAGAACAAAGGCGTCTCTAAGGAAAGAACCGTACATTACTTCTGCTGCAGAGGCGACCAACAACAGACGTTTAGTTTAATAAAGAACAAAGACGTCTCTAAGGAAAGAACCGTACATTACTTCTGCTGGAGAGACGACCAACAACAGACGTTTAGTTTAATAAAGAACAAAGACGACTCTAAGGAAAGAACCGTACATTACTTCTGCTGGAGAGACGACCAACAACAGACGTTTAGTTTAATAAAGAACAAAGACGTCTCTAAGGAAAGAACCGTACATTACTTCTGCTGGAGAGACGACCAACAACAGACGTTTAGTTTAATAAAGAACAAAGACGTCTCTAAGGAAAGAACCGTACATTACTTCTGCTGTAGAGACGACCAACAACAGACGTTTAGTTTAATAAAGAACAAAGACGTCTCTAAGGAAAGAACCGTACATTACTTCTGCTGGAGAGACGACCAACAACAGACGTTTAGTTTAATAAAGAACAAAGACGTCTTGAAGGAAAGAACCGTACATTACTTCTGCTGTAATCTGGCGCTTAGAGAACATGACAGGGGGGCGGGGCCTCACCCTGATATAATGGTGGGGAAACACTGGGATGTGTCACATGCAAAAGACTTTACAAGGTGAATTTACATTGTTTTGTAAAATGGAGTAAATGCCCCCAGCCTCCGGAGGGTTAACGTGACACATTGTCAGTTTCCCAAGGCCACTGGTTCTGCTGTTCAATGTTAAAGATGACAGGACCAATGGGATCTCTAATACACCTTGTTTACTAATCTGATGTTTCACTGAAGAAACAATTTATCATCCACGATATTAAATACCTCGCTGGCACTTTATAGGTAGGAGCCTCTTTGAAAACACAGCTCTGTGTGAAGTGTTCTCTGGTTCTCTGGTTCTCTGGTTCTCTGACTGACAGGCTGCTATAGAGCCTAACCTGTGAGGTGGGAGGTCCTTTGTGATTTACTGAGTGTTCATTGGTTGTTTTTTTCGCAAAATGTTGACAGACAAACGGATTGACCAATCACGGTGAAGGTTTCGTGTGACGAGTTCTTTCCGCGCCGCGTCAATATTTTAGTGCTTAACCCAAATATTTTATTAATTAAACGACGCCTCTAAAAAAGCCAAACCTGTGAGGAGCCAAAACGAGTTTTGTTTTGCAAAAGTTAAGGGAAAAACCCAAATTACTTCGGGGAAGGCCCCGACGATTTTAAATAAAAAAAAAACCCCTTGGAAAGCCAATTTATTTTAGAAAAAAACAGATTTATTTAATGAAAAAGATCAAAGGAAAAGAACCCGACATTATTTGCGGGGGACCCAAAAACGTTGTTTAATAAAAAAAAACCTTCTTTTTTCTCTAGGAACCAAAACAACGCTTTTTTAATGAACAAAGGTTAAAAAAGCCCCAAACCCAAACACCAACAACAACTTTTTTAATAAAAACAAAACCTCAAAAAAACCCAATTTACTTCTTTAAAACCCAAAACAAAACCAAAAATTTAAAAAAAACAAAAAATTTAAAAAAAAAAATTTTTTTTTAAAACCCCAAAAATTATTAAAAACAAAAATTTAAACCAATTTTTTTAATTTTAAAAAAAAAATTTAATAAATTTTAAAAATTATTTAAAAAAAAAAAAAATTTTAATTTTTTTTTTTTTGGGGTTTAAATAATTAAAATTATACTTTATTTACAACCATTTTTTTTTTAAAATTTACAAAATTTTAAAATTTTTTTAATTTTTATGCTTAATAATTAATCCCCTCATTTAATATTTTGAAAAAATCTTTATTTGTTTTTTTTTTTAAAAACCATTAATTTATTTATTTATTTTTTTCAAAAAATTACAACAACATAAAACAATAATTTAAAAAAACCCCCCCAACAACCATAAAACAACCAAACCAAAAACACAACCACACCAAAAAAAAAAAAATAATATAAAACCAAAAACTACATACATTACCACCCACACCCTCCAAAACCAAACAACACCACACATTCCCCCCCAAAACACCCAATCCCCCTTACACACCAAAACAAAACATAAAAAATTTTATTAAAAAATTATTATTATTATAAATTTAAATTTTTTTTCCCCAAATTTTTATTTTTTTAAATTTTAACAATTATTTAAAAAATTAACAAAAAAAAATTTTAAAATTTTCATTTATAAAAAACCAAACAAAATTTAATAAACAAAAACAAAAAAAATTTTTTTTAAAAAATAAAAAAAAAAAATTTAATAACAAACTTTAAAAAAAATTTTTTAAAAATTTAAAAAAAATTTAAATAAATTTAAAAATTAATTTTTAATAAAACACAATAAAAATTATTTAATTTAAAAAATATTTAAAAAATTAATTAAAAAAAAAAAAATTTATTAATTAAAAATTTTTGGGGGAAAAAAAAAATTTTAATTTTAAAATTTCAAATTTTAAAATTAAAAATAAAAAAAATTTATAATTTAAATTTAATTATAAAATTTAAAATTTTTTATTTTTATTTTTAATAATTTATTTAAATTTAATAATTATTTTTTAATTTTTTTTAATTTTAATAATTTTTTAAAAATATTAAACCCCCCATTTTTTTGTTAAAACAAAATAAAAAATATTTAAAAAAAACAAAAAAAATTTTTCATAAAAACCCAAACCTTTAAGTAAATTTAGTTAAGGGTTTTTAACCAAGGGGGAAACTTTCTATGGCTTTAAAAACAAAAAAAAACCATTTTAAACTACAAACCAAAATTTTCCCCAAAGAAAAGGGGTTTTACACACAAACGTGATAAAATTTTTAATTATTTTTAAACTTTTCCATTTCCTTTTATTTTTGGCAATTAAAAAACCAGTTAAAAGTTTTTCCTTTTTTAAAAGAGGGGGATTTTTGGGATGGTTTCATGAAATTTAAATTAAAGCAAATAAAATAATTTTAAAAAAACTAAAAATTTCAAGACCCCTTTTGAATTAATTTCGGACAAAAAAATGAAATTTTTGCCTTTAAAACTTTTAAAAGCATTTTGGGCCTTTAATCAACGGGTCCCAAACAAATGAAAACATTTTGATTTATATCCCTCCCAAGTGTTCATAGTTTTTTTTCCGAAAAGATTAGGTTTTCCGGGAATCCCCTTTGATTAAAAAGGGGGGTAAATTTTTTGAGCACTTTCGGGGGGACCGTGGAATAGTGTATAAAAATAAATTAGTTTCCCCAAAACTTTTAACACCGGGGGACTACCGGGATCCCGAAAAATTTTTTCAAATTGTGTGCTAACCATTTTGCGTTTCTATTTTTGAAAAGTAAAATTTGCTACTTTGGCCTTTAAAGGGTCCCCTTTGCATTATTTTCCCTTTTAAAATTTACCACGGGGAACGGGCTCCCTTTTAATAGGTGTAAAAATAAAATCCATGAGGGCGGGTTTTTTAAAAATAATTTCTAAAATTTAACAAATTATTTTGTTTCATTTTTTTTTTAAAATAAAACCCCATCATTTATTTTAAAGTGGAAACCTATCTTAAAATTTTCCCAAAATTAAAATTTAAATGTAAAATAATGAATTAAATAATTCTTTTTAAAAATTTTTTTTAAAAATTTAAAATTTTTTTGTTTATGCTTTTAAAAAAAAAATTTTCTTTAAAAGTACCCCCCTTTTTAATAAGTTTTCTAAAGAAAATATAATTGTTTTTTTTTTAAAATTTAAATTTTTCATTTAATAAAACTTATTTTTCCCGTATCATTAGGTTCTTTTCATTTAAACATTTTCGGAATTTTTTAATAAAAAAATTCTTTAATTCTTTAAAATTGAACCCCTGGGGGTTTCAGTTTTTTTGGGGGTTTTTAAGTACAAAAAAATTTTGAATTTTTAAAGCTCCACTTTTTAAAAAATTTTTTTCCAAGGGGGTTTCTAAATTTTTAAAATAAAAACCCCCACCCAAAGTTATAAATGGGATATTTTAAACTTTTTTTAAAAAACTTTAATTCTCAACAGCAATTTGGCCGCAAAAGGGGGCTTTTCAAAATTTTTTAAAATGGTACACTATTAAGTAACATTTATACCGTATTAAAGGTTAGACCTAAAGTGTTTTGAAAATTTATAAAGTATTATTTCTAAAA
This sequence comes from Pseudoliparis swirei, assembly GCF_029220125.1. NCBI lineage: Eukaryota > Metazoa > Chordata > Actinopteri > Perciformes > Liparidae > Pseudoliparis > Pseudoliparis swirei. The sequence goes on from NC_079405.1 coordinate 1,774,836, forward strand.
CAGGTTTAAAACTTTTTTTTGTCTCAACAGCATGTACTGACACACAAAATAAGACATATTCAAAAACCCACTCTTTTGAAAATGAGGACAGCTCATTAAGTATACATTATATACCTGTATTAACTTGAGGTTAGATCCTAAAGTGTTTGTTAAAATTTATTAAGTCACTTATAGTTCAAATAAAAACGCCAGGGCCCCACAAGGATAGGAAAGCAAGGATGTGTGTGGGGATTTGTTTTGTCTCATGGCAACGTATTATATTTTCTACAAATAGAGACATGTCTCAAAATACTCTTTGAAAATGAATACAGCTCATTACATACATTTATACCTGTATTAATTTGAGGTTAGATCCTAAAGTGTTTTGTTAAAATTATATTAAGTCACTTATAGTTCAAATAAATGCCATGTAGATCTCTCACAAGGATAGGAAAGGATAATGAGTAGGTTGTTTTGTCTCAACAAGCATATTATGGCCTGCAAAATGGAGCATGTTCAAAATACCTCTTTGAAAATGAGGACAGCTCAATTTGGTATAGAGCTATACCTGTATTAATTTGAGTTGAGATCCTAAAGTGTTTTTGATGCAAATTATATTAAGTCAATTATAGTTCAAATAAAACGCCAGGCCCCAATTCCCTACAAGGATAGGAAAGCAAGGATGTGTGTGAGGTTGTTTTGTCTCAACAGCATATTGCTATGGCCTACAAAAATGGGCATGTCTAAAATATTCTCTTTGAAAATGAATACAGCTCGTGCGGTAAGTATACATTTACCTGTATTAATTGAGGTTGAATCTAAAGTATTTTGTTAAAAGTATATTGTTGTAAGTTGTTACACTTATAGTTCAAATAAAACGCCTATTAGGGCTTCTAAAGGATAGGGAAAGCAAGGATGTGTGTGAGGTTGTTTTGTCTGTGCTGTATATTATGGCCTGCAAAATGGAGCATGTCTGCAAATACCTCTTTGAAAATGAGGACAGCTCATTAAGTATACATTTACATATATATCTAGTGTTGCAGCCAGAGAGAGACAGTTAATTTCACATACACACACACATGTTTGTTTCTAGTCTATCAACATGGGGCCCTGGGGTTTTATTCAACTATAAGTGACTTTATATCTTTTAACAAAACATTTTAGGATCTAACCTCAAGTTAATACTTACTTTAACTTGTTTTAGATTAAGATTTAATTTAACCCTCAATCTGAAGTCACCGAATAACTCCATGAGTTAGCTGACTGATATGCTGCTAAACATCAGAAAAAGCTTATTGAGAACACATCTCTGTATCTTGATAGAGGCTACATTGTGTACATATGTAGAGAGACATCAGTGTGTACCTTTACTCCCTTACCTGGTCTGTAGCTGCATTTGAGAGACATTCAGCCAAGGGAAGTCATATCTGAAGAGTTGTCCACTGCGACAGCAGGAGCCTGGTGTTGACCACCTGGGATTCAGATTGAAACTGCATTTAGAACATATAGTAATGATGCATGCTTGAGATACCGAGATTACCAAATTGACTTTATTTGAACCCAGTTTCTTGAACGGCACTTAACTTAAAAGCAGAGTGCATGGCATGCTCTAGAGGTCCAACAAGAACAAATAGGGAGCTGCTCCGAGGTCCATATTCAAGATATACTTTTAAAACATATAACAGCTCAGAGTATAAACAATATATGCATGTAATAACCTGAGGTTAGATGCTGAAATGTGTTGTACAAATGATGTGAAGTCACTCAGTGTGAATGAGACCTGAGGGCCCTATATATGATAAACAAGAAGAGTGTGTGTGCATGTGAGGTTAACTATGAAATCAGTTTATGTGAGATAGAAATCAGGACCCAGGAGTTTACATAAGGATGGACTAGAAATGAAATGTGTGTGTGTGAGGTTAACTGGCCTTCTGGCTGCAAGACTAGGAGCCTAGATCTACTGAGTCTAAGATTAAGACGAAACCTCAATCTGAAGTTCATCGAATAACTCCATGAGTTAGCTGATTTGACATGCTGCATCAGAAAAGCAATGAGAACACATCCCTATCTTGATAGAGCTACATCGATGTACATATATAGAGACATCATGTGCCTTACTCCTTACCTGGTCTGTAGCTTGCATTTGAGAGACATTCACAAGGGAAGCCATATCTGAAGAGTTGTCCACTGCGACAGTATAGGAGCCTGATTGTTGGTCACCTGGGATTCAGATTGAAAAAAAGACTGCATTTAGAACTTATAGTAATGATGCATGTTGAGATACTCACAAGTTACCAAAATGACTTCATTTTGAAAACAGTTTCTTAAACGGCACATAACTTAAAGCAGAGTGCATGGCATGCTCTAGAGGTCCAACAAGAACATATAGGAGCTGCACTGGTCCATATTCAAGATATACTTTAAAACATATAACAGCTCAGAGTATAACAATATATGCATGTAACAATTACAGAGGTTAGATGCTGAAATGTATTGTACAAATGATGTGAAGTCACTCAAAGTGTGAATGAGACGAGAGGGCCCTATAAGGATAAACAAGAGAAAGTGTATGTGTGTGCATGTGCAGGTTAACCATGAAATCAGTTTTATGTGAGATAGAAATCCCAGGACCCCATAAGGATGGACCAGAAACAAGAAATGTGTGTGTGAGGTTAACTGTCTCTCTGGCTGCAAGACTAGATATACGGAGTCTAAGATTAAGAGCCAAACCCTCAATCTGAAGTTCAGCCGAATAACTCCATGAGTAAGCTGACTGACATGCTGCATCAGAAAAGCAATGAGAACACATCCCTATCTTGATAAAGCTACATCGTACATATATAGAGACATCAGTGGCCATGTACCTTCCATCTCCCTTACCTGGTCTGTCAGCTGCATTTGAGAGACGTTCACCAGGAAGTCATATCTGAAGAGTTGTCCATCATGACAGCAGGAGCCTGATTGTTGGTCACCTGGGATTCAGATTGAAAAGACTGCATTTAGAACTTATAGTAATGATGCATGTTGAGATACTCATGAGTTACCAAATGACTTTATTTGAAAACAGTTTCTTAAACGGCACATAACTTAAAGCAGAGTGCATGGCATGCTCTAGAGGTCCAACAAGAACAAATAGGGAGCTGCACTGGTCCATATTCAAGATATACTTTAAAACATATAACAGCTCAGAGTATAACAATATATGCATGTAATAACCTGAGGTTAGATGCTGAAATGTATTGTACAAATGATGTAGAAGTCACCAAAGTGTGAGACGAGAGGGCCCTATAAGGATAAACAAGAAAAGTGGTGTGTGCATGTGTGAGGTTAACCATGAAATCAGTTTATGTGAGATAGAAATCCCAGGACCCCATAAGGATGGACCAGGAAACAGTAGTAATGTGTGTGTGTGAGGTTAACTGGCTCTCTGGCTGCAAGACTAGATAGAGTTAAGATTAAGACCAAGGCGAAACCCTCAATCTGAAGTTCATCGAATAACTCCATGAGTTAGCTGACTGACATGCTGCATCAGAAAAGCAATGAACACATCCCTATCTTGATAGAGCTACATCGTGTACAGGTCAACATATATAGAGACAACAGTGTTTACAATACTCCCTTACTGACTGTAGCTTCTATTTGGGTCACATCCATCATAGCTAGTCCAGTCTAGAAGGCGTCTCCGTGTCCACTGCCACAGCAGGAGCCTGATTGACATGTCACCTAGGTTGAATTCAGATTGAAAAAAGACTGCGTTTTATAAATTATAGTTATGATGTTTGTTGAGATACTCACAGAGTTACCAAATTGACTTTATTTGAAAAGTCTATTCAATGGCAAATAACTTAAAGCAGTGTGCATGGCCTATTCTAAAGTCTAACAAGAACATATAGGGGCTGCACTGATTCATATTCAAAATACACTTTAAAACCTAAAGCAGCTCACAAAGTAGAACTATATATATATATAATAACCGGAGGTTTATGCTAAATGGTGTTGTACAAATGATGTGAAGTCACTAAAGCGAAATGAGATGACAGGCCCCATAAGGATACACTAGAAAAGTGTGTGTGTGTGTGAGGTCAAATATGAAATCCTTTAAAGTGAGGATAGAAATCAGGCGGGCCCCATATGATGGACTATAGAACTGTGTGTGAAGTTGTTATCTTTTAACAACATATTACGCCTACAATGGAGCATGTTCAGAAATACCTCTTTGACAAATACAACAGCTCATTAAGTATACATTTACACCTGTTTTAACTTGAGGTTAGATCCTGAAATGTTTTGTTGAAAATGATATAAAGTCACTTATAGTTTGACTAAAATACCAGAGCTGCATAAGGATAGATAGTTCAGACTAGTGTATATTCTTTAAACACAAGTCAATGTATAGTACTGAGAAATGCAATTGAGTAAAACACTGGCCTTAGGGACCTGAAACCCCCATACCTTTGTTGATATCAATGAAGCTTTCAATCAACTGTGGCCCGAAACGGCTTAGGTTACTAGATGTGATGTGTATGTGAAATTAAATGTCTCTCTGGCTGCAACACTTTAGATATATATGCGTTTTAGATTAAGACTCATCCTGAATCTGAAGTCCATTGAATAACTCCATGAGTAAGCTGACTGACATGCTGCATCAGAAAAGCAATGAGAACACATCCCTATCTTGATAGAGCTACATTGTGTACAGGTCAACATATATAGAGACAACAGTGTTTACAATACTCCCTTACCTGACAGGAGCTCTATTTGGGTCACATCCATCATAGCTAGTCCAGTCTAAAGGCGCCTCTCGTGTCCACTGCCACAGCAGGAGCCTGATTGTGTGTCACCTGGAATTCAGATTGAAAAAAGACTGCATTTAGAAATTATAGTTATGATGTTTGTTGAGACACTCACAAGTTACCAAATTGACTTTATTTGAAAAGTCTATTTGACAATGGCAAATAGCAGCTCTTTAAAAGCAGTGTGCATGGCCTATTCAAAGTCTAACAAGAACATATGGGCTGCACTGATTCATATTCAAAATACACTTTTAAAACCTAAAACAGCTACAAAGTAGAATATATATATATATATAATAACGGAGGTTTATCGCTAAAATGTTGTACAAATGATGGGAAGTCACTTAAAGCGAGGAATGAGATGGCAAGGGCCCCATAAGGATACACTAGAAAAGTGTGTGTGTGAGGTTAAATATGAAATCCCATAAAAAGTGAGATAGAAATCCAGAGGCCGGGCCCATAGGATGGACATATGAACTGTGTGTGTGGGTTGTTATCTTTAACAACATATTCGTGCAATGGAGCATGTTCAAAATACCTCTTTGACAAATACAACAGCTCATTAAGTATACATTTACACCTGTTTTCACTTGAGGTTAGATCCTGAAATGTTTTGTTGAAATGATATAAAGTCACTTATATCATCTGTTTGACTAAAACAGAGCTGCATAAGGATAGACTAGTTCAGACTAGTGTTATATTTAAAACACAGAATGCAATGTATAGTACTAGAAAATGCAATTGAGTAAAACACTGGCCCTTAAGGGACCTGAAACCCCATACCTTTGTTGATATCAATGAAGCTTTCAATCAACTATGGCTTGGCTTAGGAAATACAAACGATGGTGTATGTGAGGTGCATGTCTCTGGCTGCAGCCACTAGATATGCGTTTTAGATTAAGACTCATCCCTGAATCTGAAGTCCATCAAATAACTCCATGAGTAAGCTGACTGACATGCTGCATCAGAAAAGCAATGAGAACACATCCCTATCTTGATAGAGCCACATATCGTACAGGTCAACATATATAGAGACAACAGTGTTTCAATACTCCCTTACCTGACTGTAGCTCTATTTGGTCACGCATCCATCATAGCTAGTCCAGTCTAAAGGCGTCTCCGTGTCCACTGCCACAGCAGGAGCCTGATTGTGTGTCACCTGGAATTCAGATTGAAAAAGACTGTATTTAGAAATTATAGTTATGATGTATGTTGGAGATACTCACAAATTAACAAAGTGACATTATTTGAAAAGTCTATTAAATGTTTATTCAATGGCAAATAACTTAAAGCAGTGTTGTAAAAGCCTGATTCTAAAGTCTAACAAGAACATATAGGAGGCTGCACTGATTCATATTCAAAATACACTTTAAAACCTATAACAGCTCACAAAAGTAGAACTATATATATATATATAACGGAGGTTATATGCAAATGTGTTGTACAAATGATGTGAAGTCACTTAAAGCGAGAATGAGATGACAGGAGGCCCCCATAAGGATACACTAGAAAAGTGTGTGTGTGTGAGTTAAATATGAAATCCTTTAAAGTGAGATAGAAATCAGGGCGGGCCCCATAAGGATGGACCATGAACTGTGTGTGTGAGGTTGTTGTCTTTAACAACATATTCTGACCTGCAATGGAGCATGTTCAAAATACCTCTTTGACAAATACAACAACTCATTAAGTATACATTTACACCTGTTTTCACATGAGAGTTAGATCTGAAATGTTTTGTTGAAGTGATATAAAGTCACTTATAGTTTGACTAAAACACCAGGGCTGCATTATGATAGACTAGTTTAGACTAGTGTATATTCTACATACAGTCAATGTATAGTACTGAAATGCAATTGGAGTAAAACACAGCCCTTAAGACCTGAAACCCCAAACCTTTGTTGATATCAATGAAGCTTTCAATCAACTATGGCGGCAGGGTTACAAACGTGTGTGTGTGTGTGTGAAATTAACTGTCTCTCTGGCTGCAACACTAGATATATGCTTTTAGATTAAGACTCATCCCTGAATCTGAAGTCCATCGAATAACTCCATGAGTTAGCTGACTGACATGCTGCATCAGAAAAGCAATGAGAACACATCCCTATCTTGATAGAGCTACATCGTACAGGTCAACATATATAGAGACAACAGTGTTTATAATACTCCCTTACCTGACTGTAGCTCTATTTGGGTCACATCCATCATATGTAGTCCAGTCTAAAGGCGTCTCCGTGTCCACTGCCACAGCAGGAGCCCTGATTGTGTGTCACCTGGAATTCAGATTGAAAAAAAAGACTGCATTGAGAAATTATAGTTATGATGTTTGTTGAGATACTCACAAGTTACCTAATTGACTTTATTTGAAAAGTCTATTCAATGGCAAATAACTTAAAGCAGTGTGCATGGCCTATTCTAAAGTCTGACAAGAACATATAGGGGCTGTACTGATTCATATTCAAAATACACTTTAAAACCTAAAACAGCTCACAAAGTAGAACTATATATGATATGATATATACCTTTATTCTGTCCCACAGTGGGAAATTTCAAAAATCACAGCAGCGGTGTACATCAGAGCATTAATGAAGAAATAATTATAAAACACAAAACTAAATACTAAAAACTAAATACTAATACTAAATATACAAGGGAAAACAAAGTAAAGTGTTGAGTCAAGTGTTGAGTTTGCCATGATCTCCTGCAGTGTGTTGCAGCCTGACAGCAGCAGGAAGGAAGGACTTGTGGTTCCTCTCCTCAGACACGGGAGGAATCAGCGGTGGCTGAAGGAGCTGCGGAGTGTCCTGCATGGGTGGAGGTTCATCAGAGGCAGAGCTGCTGTATCATCCCGTCTACCACCTCCACAGCATCCACAGGACACCCAGCACGCTGCTGGCCTTCTTTAGCTTGTTCAGCCTCTTTCTGTCAGCTGCCATGCTGCTGCTCCAGGACACCACTCCATCAAAGATGCGCTGATGCCACCACAGTCCAAGAAGGTCCTCAGGACCTCAGTCTCCTCAGCAGAAAAGAGTCTCTGTCCTTTATAGAGTGTGTGCGTGGTCAGCCCAGTCCAGTTTGTTGTTCAGGTGAACACCCAGGTACTTATAAGATTTGCAATCTCAATGTCCAGTCCCTGGATGCTCACTGGTACCGGAGGAGGGCGCTCAGCACCGCGGAGTCCACCACCAGCTCACTTGGTCTTACTGGAGTTGACGTGGAGGCGGTTCCGCTGGCACCATTCCAAAAGTCCTGGTTCAGTTCTCTGTATATCATCGTCGGCAGAGACAGGGCCCTGACGATGACAGAGCCATCAGAGAACTTTGCAGGTAGATCGGGTCGGAGTTGTGATTGAAGTCCGAGGTGTAGATGGTGAAGAGGAATGGAGCCAGAACGGTTCCTTGTGGAGCCCGTGCTGCAGGAGACCGGTCTGACTCACATCCCCCTATCCTCCACATACTGTGGACGGTTGGTGAGGTAGTCCAGGATCCATGTGGTGGTGGTGTCCACCCCGGACTGCTCCAGCTGGTCCTCAGGAAGCAAAGGCTGATGGTGTTGAAGGCACTGGAGAAGAACATGACTCTCACAGTGTTTCCAGCCTCTTCCAGGTGAGAGCGGCATCGCTGCAGCAGGAAGATGATTTGCGTCATCCACCCGATGCCAGGTTGGTACCGAAGTGGGTCCAGCGATGAGCTCACCAGGGCGAAGCTGGACAGGACCAACCTTCTCCATCAGGTGTGATGTTAATGCCACCGCCTGAAGCTGTTGGTCCTTGGGCTGGGTCTTCGGTACTGGTACCACAGGAGGTCTTCACAGCTGTGGTACTTTCCCAGCCTCAAGCTCAAGTTGAAAGACGTGCCCACTATCCCGCACAGCTGGTCTGCAGGATTTGAGGAGCCTTGAGCTGATGCCGTCTGACCGTGGCCTTCTCAATATATATATATATATATATATATATAATAACCAGAGGTTAGATGCTAAAATGTGTTGTACAAATGATGTGAAGTCACTTAAAGTGAGAATGAGATGACTTGAAACCCCATGCAGCATTGATATTGATGACTTTCCAAATCCGCTATGGCTTGGCTTAGGATACAAACGATAGATGTATGTGAAATTAAATGTCTCTCTGGCTGCAACACTAGATATATATGCGTTTTAGATTAAGACTCATCCCTGAATCTGAAGTCCATCGAATAACTCCATGAGTTAGCTGACTGACATGCTGCATATGTGCAGAAAAGCAATGAGAAGCCATCCCTATCTTGATAGAGCTACATGGTGTACAGGTCAACATATATAGAGACAACAGTGTTTACAATACTCCCTCACCTGACGGTAGCATCTATTTGGGTCACATCCATCATATGTAGTCCAGTCTAAAGGCTGCCTCCCGTGTCCACTGCCACAGTGCAGGAGCCTGATTGTGTGTCACCTGGAAATGCAGATTGAAAAGACTGTATTTAGAAATTATAGTATGATGTTTGTTGAGATACTCAAAGTTACCAAAGTGACTTTATTTGAAAAGTCTATTAAACGTTTATTAAATGGCAATAATCTTACAGCAGTGTGTGCATGGCCTATTCTAAAGTCTAATAAGAACATATAGGCTGCACTGATTCATATTCAAATACGCTGGTACTTTAAAACCTCTGAACCCCAGCCTTTAGATCATATAATTCTAAGCATAAATAAGGGTTCCTTTCATATTTAGTAGTAATCACAACATTAAACAAGTAACTAGAGTAAAGTAATACGCATACCCGCCCGGTGACTGTAAGAGACAATCTCCCGACAGGTCAGCACTGCAACAAGGATCAAAGAGCTGACGAGTGAATCACTGAATATATGCTAAAAATATATTGTGATATATTGTTCCATTTGCACCCAAGTCTATTTTACATTGTGAGGAGTTACAGCTGAACAAATAAGGCTAAAATGCTGTCAGACCAGCAACAGATTATTTTAATGAGAATACTCAATGCATTGATCAGCACACACTGTCTCATTGAATGACTTCAACTCAAAACAACAGATTCAGTAACCTTCAATAACTGCATGAGAAGGATGACCAGCCTCTAGTGTATTCAATGAATGACATAGATTTAGACATAGTAAGCATATAGTGTTACACTAGCTATTTGAGTCATGTTAGCTGGGGATGTTAGCTGGGAAATCATGCACGGCACGCTTAGCGCTTTAGCCACGTGCTTTTGTTTACATCTCGCAGGTCCAAATCGAGTTTAGAGACCGCAGTTACGAAACAGTTTACAGTCGCCAGACATAACCCGTAATAATTAAAACGGGTAACGCGTGAACAACACACAGCTTCTTTAATGGCACACGAAGGTTTGGGACGCCGAGTCAGCTCAAGTTATATCCGGCCGCGATCTCAAATCAACTCAATGTCACCGAATAGAGACTGCTGCAGTTACAAACAATGGAAACAGAGCCATAGTTTCATGATGATATAACCCGCCGAATTAAACGGGTAACGCGTGAACAAATAGCCACGTGTAACACGGCTTTCAGACGCGAGTCATCACACAAAGTATCCGCCTTTGTTTGGGATTTTAGTCAGCTCATATCCGCTTCTTCTTCGCCGATCATAAACCGGAAGTCAGTCAGCTCATATATCCGCCTTTCTTCTTCTTCTCAAGCGTATCTCAGATCTCAACCGAAGTTGCAACAGCCGTTGAAGATGACAGCGGCAGTTACTTTAAACAGAGCTAGTTTCAGATACAACTCCTAATTAAAACGGTAACGCGTATCAGCTACAGTTTTTATAGAATACAAAGGTTTGGGACGAGCCGCTCAAGAGTATCCGGGGCTTCGCCAATACAAACTGAAGTCAAATGCCGCTGAAGACAGCGCTAAGCCATGTAAATAGAGCAGTTTTGATATAACCTTACCGAATTAAAACTGATTGATACAATAACACAGCTTTCTTACGGTATCGCTGGAGGTTTGGGACGCGAAAGTCAGCTCGTGATATCCGCCTTTCTTCACGCCGAGCTCAACCCGAAGTCAAATTGCCGCCTGGAAGACCGCACAGAGTTACATAAACAGAGCTAGTTTCACAGATAGTTAACCTTCGACATTAAACGGAAACACAAGTAACAATATATGTTAGCTTTCTTACGGTATCGTGGGAGGTTTGGGGACACGAGGGAGTTTTCTGATCTCGCCTCAGTACATGTTACAGCCCGACAGCCTGAGCTCAACTGATATACGATAGCTATCATAGCTGAGACCGCAGCATCTTGTCTTAACAGAGCTAGTTTCCACAGATACAACTCAACACATAAACGGAAACACGTTAATAATATATTAGTTTTCTTACGTATCGAGGCTTGGGGACGAGGGAGCTTCTGATCTCGCCTGTGTACATGTTACAGCCCCGAGAGCTCAACTGATAGCTACTATAGCTACATGAGCAGCTAGCCATCTTGTTCATAAGTAGTAGCACCATCTGGCAGCAGTGCCATCTGATTAATCTAGAGAAACGGTTTTTGCCATTACTGTTGCAACACACGGTGTTTAGAGTAAAACACATAATGAACTAAGTCATGTCATATTTACGGCTGGATAAAGTAAACCTACCTTGAGAAGAAGTTCTGTGAGTTAGACAGACAGATCCACGTGGTGCTTAATGGTCAGGGGAATCAGATCCAGATCTCGAACCACTGCATGGGACTTTTGCCTTACATCTCGCTTCGCGAGATTCGTGGACACATGCGAGATCTCTCAAGCGCGCAAATCCCATGTTATATTAAGTTATATTATCAACACGGAGTGTGTGTGTGTAGTCAAGACCCAGCACCATCCAAAAGCACCATTCAAACATAGGGGGCGTAGTGAGTAGAAATTCTACACACATTACACACTTTTCCAGT
>NC_079405.1:1801497-1806497 GCF_029220125.1 Pseudoliparis swirei
GTATAGAATACCTTCGTATAGAAGACCTTCGAATAGAAGACCTTCGAATAGAAGACCTTCGTATAGAGGACTTTCATATAGAAGACCTTTGTATAGAAAACCTTTGCAGTCGTATATATATTCTGTACAGCAGGAATTATTATCGTTGTAATTTCATGTTCTCACAATGACAGAAGCAACACATGACATGTCCACCTGTTCTCACTCTCACGCCATCAAACACAATGCTCCTCATCTGAAGGAGGTGCACCGGACTCCCCCCCCCCCCCTCCCCCGGTGTGTCCCAGAGACTTTCACCCAGGACACCCTGACCCGGGTTCAACTGAAAGTCTTTGGTCGAGTCCGTCTCGAGATACATGACATGTTCACAGGTTACTCAGGCGAGACGTCCTCCTGCATGTGTGTGTGTGTGTGTTTGATGACACACTTCATGTTTCTTTGTGTGTGTGTGTGTGTGTGTTTGATGACACACTTCATGTTTCTTTGTGTGTGTGTGTGTGTGTTTGATGACACACTTCATGTTTCTTTTTATTTTATTTTTGTATTTTAAATTTATTTAACCAGGAAATGCCTCATTGAGATTAAAAATCTCCTTTACAAGAGTGTCCTGGCCAAGACAGCAGCAGCAGCACGTCACACAAAGTTCCATACAATACAACATAAAACAGTGACAGACAATATATAAAACGAAAAACAAAATCACAGCATGAATAAAACCAAAACTAAGACTCAAGTCAACACAACCCAGCTGACACAGGAGCACATACCTCCGTCATATAAAACATCGACAGCTAGATGAATTTCCCTCCAATATTTTCAATCTATTTTTAAAAACACCTCAGGAGACCCAGGTCTGTCTGCAGCACATTCCAAGCCGCAGGAGCAGCAAACTTAAAACCTCTTTTTCCCCATTTCCAAACGGACGTGAGGGACGGAGAGCAAGAGGAGGCCTTGAGCAGAGGTCACAGAGCGAAGATGGTAGCTTCCAGGGGTTTTCAGCTGAATTAGAGAACAAAGATACGATGGAAGTACGTGGAGAATAGCTTTATAAATAAGGACATGCCAATGATTTTGTCTCCGGATGGACAGAGGAGTCCAACCAACCCTCGCATACAGGGAGCAATGGTGAGTCAGAGCCTTAAGGTTAGTGATGAACCTCAATGCTCCATGGTAGACAGTAAGGAGTGGAGACATTGAGAAGATGCATGCATATATAAGACATCACCATCATCAATCACAGGCATACAAGTAGCAGCAACAAGTCTCTTTTTAGCATTAAAAGAAAAGCAAGACTTATTTCGGAAATAGAAACCTAGCCTCACTTTCAACTTCTTCACAAGTTGCTGAATATGAGGTTTAAAAGAGAGAGTCATCAATCAAGAATCCCAGGTATTTATATGATGATACAGACTCAATCACTTTGCCCTGAAATGAAATCATAGCTGGAAGGTTTAATGGCTTTGTTTTTGAGTTTGTAAACATCATCAACTTCGTTTTATCAGGATTCAACAATAATTTCAACTCATTAAAAGAGTGTTGCACAGTATCGAAGGCTGTTTGTAAGTGTAAGAGAGCCTGATGCTGTGTAGGAGCAGAGCAGTAAATGACAGGATCGTCTGCATCAAAGTGAAAATTGGCATTTGGCACATTTTGACCGATACTGTTGATATAAATTGTGAATAAAAGTGGTCCTAAGACTGAACCCTGTGGCACACCTTTTATTATATCAAGAGAACTCGAGGTGATGCCTTCAGCCTGTACACACTGTGATCGGTCTGATAAATAATTTTCAAACCAACAGACACTATGTTTTGACAGTCCAATAGTAAGAAGTCTCTGCTTCATTACTGCATGATCGACAGTGTCGAAAGCCTTGGACAAATCAATAAAAAGGGCTGCACAGTGTTGTTTATTGTCCAAAGATTCAATAACATCATTTACTACCTTTAGCGCTGCTGTGGTTGTACTATGTTTTTTTCTAAAACCTGATTGATAGACAGATAAAATATTGTTGATTAAAAACTCCTTAAGTTGCTCACTCACAAGGGATTCTAGTGTCTTAGCTAAAACAGACAGTTTGGAGATAGACTTTGTGTGTGTGTGTGTGTGTGTTTGATGACACACTTCATGTTTCTTTCTGTGTGTGTTTGTGTGTTTTTGTGTGGTACGTTCTGTTTGACACTGCTATATGTATGTGGTGGCCCACCAATGTGACTTTGTGAATACCTGTGTGTGTGTGTGTGTGTGTGTGTGTGTGTGTGTGTGTGTGTGTGTGTGTGTGTGTGTGTGTGTGTGTGTGTGTGTAGGAGCGTCAACACAGGACTCTGATGCGATGGAGCCGGAGAAGCAGGTGGACGGCACAGTGAAAATGGCTGGTGTCATCGCGGGCATCCTCATGTTCGTCATCATCCTCCTCGGCGTCGTGCTCACCTTCAAACGAAGGTAGGCTGAGTACACCACCTTAATGTCTGAAGGTAGGCTGAGTACACCACCTTAATGTCTGAAGGTAGGCTGAGTACACCACCTTAATGTCTGAAGGTAGGCTGAGTACACCACCTTAATGTCTGAAGGTAGACTGAGTACACCACCTTAATGTCTGAAGGTAGACTGAGTACACCACCTTAATGTCTGAATGTAGGCTGAGTACACCACCTTAATGTCTGAAGGTAGACTGAGTACACCACATCAATGTCTGAAGGTAGGCTGAGTACACCACCTTAATGGCTGAAGGTAGGCTAAGTACACCACCTTAATGTCTGAAGGTAGACTGAGTACACCACCTTAATGTCTGAAGGTAGGCTGAGTACACCACCTTAATGTCTGAAGGTAGACTGAGTACACCACATCAATGTCTGAAGGTAGGCTGAGTACACCACCTTAATGTCTGAAGGTAGACTGAGTACACCACCTTAATGTCTGAAGGTAGGCTGAGTACACCACCTTAATGTCTGAAGATAGACTGAGTACACCACCTTAATGTCTGAAGGTAGGCTGAGTACACCACATCAATGTCTGAAGGTAGGCTGAGTACACCACCTCAATGCCTGAAGGTAGGCTGAGTACACCACCTTAATGTCCGAAGGTAGGCTGAGTACACCACCTTAATGTCTGAAGGTAGACTGAGTACACCACCTTAATGTCTGAAGGTAGGCTGAGTACACCACCTCAATGTCTGAAGGTAGGCTGAGTACACCACCTTAATGTCCGAAGGTAGGCTGAGTACACCACCTTAATGTCTGAAGGTAGACTGAGTACACACCTTAATGTCTGAAGGTAGGCTGAGTACACCACCTTAATGTCTGAAGGTAGGCTGAGTACACACCTTAATGTCTGAAGGTAGGCTGAGTACACCACCTCAATGTATGAAGGTAGGCTGAGTACATCACCTTCATGTCTGAAGGTAGACTGAGTACACCACCTTAATGTCTGAAGGTAGGCTGAGTACACCACCTTAATGTCTGAAGGTAGGCTGAGTACACCACCTCAAACCAGCTTATACAAAATCAAACTAAATTTATTTTTGCCACGTAAAAACAGCTGATTAACTCCATCACTCCATCAGTCATCACTCCATCGCTCCATCGCTCCATCGCTCCATCACTCATCACTCCATCACTCTATCACTCATCACTCCATCGCTCCATCAGTCATCACTCCATCGCTCCATCACTCCATCGCTCCATCAGTCATCACTCCATCGCTCCATCACTCCATCACATCCGATTGTATCACTCCATCGCTCCATCAGTCATCACTCCATCGCTCCATCACTCCATCACTCCATCACATCCGATTGTATCACTCCATCACTCCATCGCTCCATCAGTCATCACTCCATCGCTCCATCACTCCATCACATCCGATTGTATCACTCCATCGCTCCATCACTCCATCACTCCATCACATCCGATTGTATCACTCCATCGCTCCATCACACCATCACTCCATCGCTCCATCACTCCATCACATCCGATTGCATCACTCCATCACTCTCTCACTCTCACAGCTGCTTTTCTTTTTATAGGACTCACATTTCTTATGATTCAGTTTCTTTCTTCACACTCAGAATTAAATGAGAACTTTATCTGAGGAACAATCCTTCAGGTCGAAGCACTTTTCCAACACAAACCTCCGTCACGCCGCGGCAGCGCTCCACCCGAGGCCTTACATCCTGAGACGGTGAACATTGTTGTGTTTCTGAAACAGCTGTTTAGGAAACACCGTGTTTGATCCTGAAATGTGCAGCGTCGTTCTCCTGAAAGTGAAGTACCACCTGTCCACGTCACAAAGACATCCACCGTGTGAAGTCACCTGAACACGCAGCCATCCACCCAATCAAAGTAGAGCCTCCGTCGCTATGAGATTAAAGAACAAGAAGCTCTGCCTCCGTCAGCTCCGTCAGCAGCTGCCGTCGACCTGGAAGACGTTTGAACTCGCTTCATATTTAATGTAAAGCCACGAACACGGGGAACAGCTGAAAGAAAAGCTTGTTGAACAGCGACCAGTTCAGGAGACCTCTCTCCTCTCATGTGTTCATGCAGAGCTGTGGTCAGCACATAGTACACTGTCGGACAAGGTCCTTTATCTTTCATCTTGTGTGGAGGATAGTAAGTCTGGTGTGAACCAACCGGGTTAAGGTCCGTAAACCAGGAAGTAAACCACATGGTACAAAGGAACAGGAAGTTATACCCGGTCAGGGAGGAAGTACCAAAGTCATTCTGCATTCAAGCAGCGACAGTTCATCTATTCTCCATCTTCCTGGCCGCCCACACATGTGGCACCCCTGCTAGCATTAGCATCGCCGTACACAGCATGAGGGTCCAGGCTCACGCGCCCACACAGGCGGAGTCCTCATTGGTAGTCCGCATACAGCGCTACTTCCATCTCCGGTACGCTAAAGAGGTCGGGGAGTCAGGGAGGCCACAGGGGTCAGCCGGCAATGCTAATCAAAGGATAGCGGAGAATATCCCAAACACCAAGAGGATAGAAGTCCATCCGAA
>NC_079405.1:1811497-1816497 GCF_029220125.1 Pseudoliparis swirei
CACGTCGTAACGTTGTAACGTCGTTCACGTCGTAACATCGGAACGTCGTTAACGTCGTTCACGTCGGTAACGTCGTTCTCGTCGTTAACGTCGTTCACGTCGTAAGGTCATTCACGTCGTTCACGTCGTTCACGTCGTAACGTCGTTCACGTCGTAACGTCGTTCACGTCGTTCACGTCGTAACGTCGTTCACGTCGTAACGTCGTAACGTCGTTAACGTCGTTCACGTCGGTAACGTCGTTCACGTCGTTAACGTCGTTCACGTCGTAACGTCGTTCACGTCGTAACGTCGTTCACGTCGTAACTTTGTAACGTCGTTCACGTCGGTCACGTCGGTCACGTCGTTCACGTCGTCACGTCGTTCACGTCGTTCACGTCGTAACGTCGTTCACGTCGTTCACGTCGTTCACGTCGGTAACGTCGTTCACGTCGTTCACGTCGTTCACGTCGGTAACGTCGTTCACGTCGTTCACGTCGTTACGTCGTTCACGTCGTTCACGTCGTAACGTCGTTCACGTCGGTAACGTCGTTCACGTCGGTAACGTCGTTCACGTCGTAACGTCGTCACGTCGTTCACGTCGTTCACATCGTAACGTTGTCTCGTCCACATGTTGCATCATCAGTGAATATTCCTCTTTGTTGTCTTTGATGGCTAAAAACTCTCGCAGGAATACATTTGGCCTGAATAAGTTCTGTTTGAGGCTTTTATTCGGGTGGTGTACGTCAAAGTCGCCCGTACAGCCGTGCTCTTCATCACTCGTCATCATCAGCACTGACCTCTTACTGCCTCTGTGTGGTGAGAAATGTTTGGATATTGTTTTGCGATGATTCCCCAGTCATTTTATTTTGATGCATTATTACTAATGCTGTTATCTTCAAAGAGCGAACGCCCCCAGAACGCTGGAAGAGGACTCGCTCCACACGGAGCTCACAGGGAGAATCCACGGGTAGGAAAGGTTCAGAAATTATTATATGTTGGCTTCCAACAAATAATAACAGAGGTGGGAGATTAGGAGGAAGATACGTGGTGATATCTGAGCGAGAGGAAAGCGTTGAATGTCTCCGCCCACGCGGAGCTCCGAGGAGCCGATGCGTCGGAGTTGATCCTGAACCTCCGCCTCACATCCCGAGACCAAGGAGCGCCGCTTTATTAGAGAGGCGGCCGCGTCTGCCGAGGAACGCGAAGGCAGAGGACCTTTCCTAATGGAGCGCTCCTCGTGGCCGCGAGGAGACGGCGAGGTGGAGGTGGGCGGGAGCTCTGTGTGCTCAGAGGGGCGGGGTCACCGGCGTGACCTCCACCCACGAGCTGCTGATGCACCGACACCTTTCAGAGCCGCTTTTAGTCCCCGGGTCCATGTGTGACAGGAAGTACTTTTGTTATGTTACGGACAGGAAGGAGGAGGAGAGGAGGAGGAGGAAAGGAGGAGGAGAGGAGGAGGAGGAGGAGGAGAGGAGGATGAGGAAAGGAGGAGGAGAGAGGAGAGGATGAGAGGAGGAGGAGAGGAGGATGAGAGGAGGAGGAGAGGAGGATGAGGAAAGGAGGAGGAGAGGAGGATGAGAGGAGGAAAGGAGGAGGAGAGGAGGAGTAAAGGAGGAGGAGGATGAGAGGAGGATGAGAGGAGGAGGAGGAGGGGGAGGAGGAAAGGAGGAGGGGGAGGAGGAAAGGAGGAGGAGGAGGAGGAGGAAAGGAGGAGGAGGGGGAGGAGGAAAGGAGGAGGAGGACAGAGAGACGTAGTTTTGATTTGTTCACTGACTTCATGACCAACATTCGTCTTTTTCGAAAAAAAGATTTCAGGATTCATTAAGAAATGATAGAAATGCCAAAAGAATCTGGGTTAGAGTTCAGATTAGGATGTTAGGGTTAGAGTTCAGATAAGGATGTTTGGGGTCGCGTTCGAGGATTAGAGATATGTCTAGTTGGTTAGTTTGGTTAGTGTTAAGGTTAGGGGTTAAAGTTCAGGTTCAGAGGTTAGGGGTTAGGGTGAAGACATCAGGTCCTCTCCGGCCTCTGTCCACACAATAGACTGCAGCTTCAGGGTCAGACTACAACAGGAGAACCCAGTGTGTGTGTGTGGTTTGTGTGTGTGTGAGTGTGTGTGTTGTGTGAGTGTGTTTGTGTGTGTAAGTCTGCAGTGGAATGAGTATTTTAGTCTCCAAATTGTGGGAATATATTGAACATAGACACGTGCACACTGACCCTTAAATAAATGCACACACACACACACACACCTGTTCTTAATAGTTCCAGTTAAGATATATGTTTGTATGTATATATATATATATATAATAATATATTGAACATATACATATATGTATACATTATGTATATATAGACATATATATTATATATTGAAAATATATATTTATATATATATATGTATATATATATTGAAAATATATATATATATACATATATTATATATACATTATGTATATACAGGACTGTCTCAGAAAATTAGAATATTGTGATGAAGTTCTTTATTTTCTGTAATGCAATTAAAAAAACAAAAATGTCATGCATTCTGGATTCATTACAAATCAACTGAAATATTGCAAGCCTTTTATTCTGATTTATTGCTGATTATGGCTTACAGCTTAAGAAAACTCAAATATCCTATCTCTAAATATTAGAATATCATGAAAAAGTATACTAGTAGGGTATTAAACAAATCACTTGAATTGTCTAATTAACTCGAAACACCTGCAAGGGTTTCCTGAGCCTTGACAAACACTCAGCTGTTATAAATCTTTTTTTTTACTTGGTCTGAGGAAATATTCAAATTTTATGAGATAGGATTTTAGAGTTTTCTTAAGCTGTAAGCCATAATCAGCTATATTAAAAGAATAAAAGGCTTGCAATATTTCAGTTGATTTGTAATGAATCCAGAATGCATGACATTTGTTTTTAATTGCATTACAGAAAATAAAGAACTTTATCACAATATTCTAATTTTCTGAGACAGTCCTGTATATTAGGGCTGTCAATCGATTAAAAAAAATTAACTAATTAATCGCACATTTTGAAATTCATTAATCGCGATTAATCGCAGTTAAAAGTTAAAAGTTCATTATTTTTAAAGACCAAACTTCCCACAGAGCTGTGTTTTCAAAGAGGCTCCTACCTATAAAGTGCCAGCGAGGTATTTAATATTGTGGATGATAAATTGTTTCTTCAGTGAAACATCAGATTAGTTAAAAAAAAGAAGTATATTGAGACCCCATTGGTCCTGTCATCTTTACCACTGAACAGCAGAACCAGTGGCCTTGGTAACTGACTGACATTCACATATGTCACGTTCACCCTCTGGAGGCTGGGCTTATGTCTCCATTTTACAAAAAAATGTAAATTCACCTTTTAAAGGCGTTTGCATATGACACATTGCGTTAAAATATTTTAGTGCGTTAACGCGGCCAAATTAATCGCATAGATTAACGCGTTAACGCTGACAGCCCTAATATATATATATGTATATATATATATATATTATATATTATATTATATATATTATATCTATATATATTGAAAATATATATACATATATATATATGTTCTGCAAAAGGACTTTAGGAAACAGATCCATCGTTCCGCTCAGTAGAAATAATTTGGAGAGAAATTGATTATCATACATTTATCCTTAAATTAATTCATTATTTATATATCAATAATTATCAAAATAATACAAAATAATAATAATAATAATGATGATAATAATAATAATGATAATAATAATAATAAGTGTTGAATGAAGGCTCTTGTGTAATCTTTCAAGCTTCAATAACTCACACTCTTCATCATGTTCAGCTTCCATGATTTCCTCCACCTTCATCTCCACCTTCTGCTCCTCTTCGTCATTCCTCCTCTCACCAGCTGATGGAGGCATCAGCTATGCACTTCCTTTGGGATTTAGATTTAGATTTATTTTTGCGTATTGTTTTGTTCCCTCCAGGCTGAACTTCAGACATGGACAGGTTGGGCTCGTCAAAACTTCATATAGAACACTTTATTAATATTTAATGAACGTATGTGAAGGCTGACCATCCACAGTAGAGCTCAAGGGTTCTCATTCATCTGAATATGTCTTTACATCATGATGAACAGATTATTTTCATTATTTCACTCCGTTTGAACTCATCTGCGATTTTTAGCCTAAAACTGAGCATTCAAAAAAAGCTAATATCTCAAATAAAACACAACAGAGTGTCTTTATATTTTATATCCGATAACTGGAAGGCCTCTAATAACTGAACAAACACAGAGACGCGTGGTGACATGAATAATGACGGTGTAGTAGCCTTTTGAAAACACATATTTGGGTATTTGACATGAATCCTGGCCTACAGGCGTCCCATTGAACCCATGAACTAATCCAGTGTGTTTGTCCTTCTTCTGGGTTTTCTGTTCCTCATCGGCTCACCTCCCCATCAGAAGACATGCTTATTCCTACTCTTATTACCTGTAAGTAACGAGTCTCGGGGAGCAATCCTTCGTGTTCACCTGTTGTCTTGTTTCCTTGGTTTGGGACCCACGTCGGTGGATCTGAGGACGGAACCAAACGTCCCCGAAGGTCTGGAGGACAGACAATAATACATCGACTCTCCGGGAATATGTGATGATAATATATGAATTCATACACTGTTGTACAGCTAGACTCAAAACACTTTAATAGCTTCATAGCGTGTAGTTGGATCTCCATATGTATCTTGGGGTTCTGGATCTTTAGATCTCAGTTTCCAGGATACCAAAGAAGCGTCTCCGACTCTGAGGAGTTGGACTTCACTGAGACTTCAAACGGCTCAAATAATCATTAACATGTCAGTTTAATGTAAAATAAGTCAGTTTAAAACTCTAATTCTTCATTAAAGTCGAGATGTAAGCCATAGAAGAGAGGCACCATGACATCAATTTCTCTCGCACGTTTTCCACATCGTTGACTTGGTTTCGGTCGTAATAATGAAGAGACGCTCCCGGTGTTCCACGCCGTCGTGAGACTCCCAGACTT
>NC_079405.1:1821957-1859457 GCF_029220125.1 Pseudoliparis swirei
GATTGTCACAGGTTACTCAATGCTATGCTACGAGGAGCTCCATGCTAATCGACCCTCCATTCAAATATATAATGGTTTCTCCTGTTGCAGTCGGCATGAACACATAAATACTGTGGATATTACGTTACATAACGCGGTGAAAAAGCGATAAACTCTGAACAGAGTCACGGTGTGTCTTTGAATTCACGTCACGTGATAAATGTGTTCTGATGAAGCTTGAAGATGCATGCAGTTAATATTCATGTAGCTATTTAACTGCTCCACATCCATTTGAAAGAATAATTACTGTTTACTTTGCATATTCGGCTGTCATACAACATATACTCAATTCATACATGAAGTGTTATTAGAATTAAACTACCAGCAGCTTATTAAAACTAGGAGTGATGCTTAAGTTTATTACTTCTTCTTGAGCCATTTATTTTAATTCAGAATTCTAATGAGTATATGGTAAATATTATTTACCTACTCTTTAAGAATATTAATACCATTTGGTGTTATTAACCTGTATATTGTTTGAGATCTGTATACCTTCATCAGCAATGTTAGAACCAGAGTGTGATGAAGTTTTAATTACATAGTATAATCATATTCTGACTAGAAGGATCTGACATTGAGATGTAAAGTGTGCTCATCAAAATCACTGCACATAGACACATCAGATGTTGATTGCTGTACTAACCTCCGGTGTCCTGCTGTTCATCTCTCTATTGCAGACACTATGGAGATGTTTGGACTGCAGTATAATGAGCATGGTTGCCCCCAGTTCCTGTGGACTGGGACCAGCACAGGACCAAGACTGCCCGACCTCCTCCAGAGCAGTGCATCCACTGCACAGTCATCGTAATGGTGCTTGGCTAATTATTAATATTATGAAAATATTAGAATTTTTTTTTTAGCAAATCTGTAACTTTCTTTAAAAAAATTACACTGCAGTCTTGTTATTGGTGACCTCAGCTAGGCCCAGAATTATTTTCATGAGATATCACCATGCGGATTTCGAATGAATTCAATTTAAAGTTAGCGAAAAATAAATATTATTAATATTATGACAATATTTGAATTTTATTTAAAGCAAATCCGTTACTTTCTTGTTTATTCTGTTTCTTTATGGGCATTGGCACTAAGGAGGATTGTCCAGCATGGTTTGTTATGTTATTGTGCTTTGAAGTTTATGAATCATACCAGTATTTGCTTTTGAAGAGACCAATTGACACCATTATTGTTTCTGCAATTTTGTTTTCAGATGGCTGAAGAACCGTTACAAGCCGCTAACACCAGTCTGCTTCAGCAGCTTGGTTGAAGTGGAGATTGGATGATGCACTGTGCCCAACTAATCATACACGTGATGCCTTGAGAGGTCGGGGTCAGATTGTGAGTACTCCTCTGTTTTCCTGATCCGATGTGAGGTCAAAGGTCAGGGATGTCTATGTGTCAGATTGTAATGCACTCGAGACAAATTTGTAAATTGTGAAATGGGCTATACAAATAAACTGAATTGAATTGAGGCGTCAGTGCACAACTCAAGGCGACAAGCATTTATGCATTTACATAATTTACATGACGGGTCTATACTTCACGTCGGGACACACGGCATGAATATGTTCACGTGGTTAAAGCGCCACCTGGTGGCTGAACTGGACTTTATCGAATCCGCCAAACTTGTCGCTCGTTACAAGTCGCGGCCCGGTCGATCCGACCGGCGCCTCGGGTCCTCGGCGCCAGCTCCCGACCCGGGTGGCTGAACCCTTCGGCGCTTGCAGCTTTAATTCTTATTAGGGTCGGCGACAGACGGAAGTCTGGAGAGAGGAACCTATTGAAATTGTTAGAATTCTTATTATTCCGCATCTTATTTTAGAACATTGGGGGCATATTGGGGGTACGTATCATATCTCAAAACTCACCAAATTTGGCAAGCTTGTCAGGATTGGTGAAAATAGACGGATGACACCGACCTCGAAATTCGGCTTGCTCTCTAGCGCCACCTAAAAATTTGACCGGCGACGCCCCTCACCCAGTATGTTCAAATGACTAGCTTTATTTTTTTCCAAGTCCACTTGGACCTGCTCTACAAAAAAGCCTCTCAGGACCCTAAGCTCCGCCTACTTAAACTTTCGGCCATATTTTTTTTGGTAAAAAACACATCAGAGGCGTTTGCTCCGAAATGCGGGGTCCAATTCATACCAAACCTATTGGAGATAATGATCATGGAAGCTATATCATCTAAGATCTATCATCTTTTTTCAAATATATCATTGTGGTAAGGATCTATGGCCCAACGAACATTTTAGGGGCGTGTCCTGTTTTGAAATGCTCATAACTTCAAAACTATTGGGAAGAAAAAAAAAACAGAATTTCAGGATATGTGCAGAATGGAGCCTGGAACATTCACAGCAAATTTCGTGCAATTTGAACCGTAGGGGGCGCTACAATAATTCACCAAAGTTGGCCGTTTTGGCGTTTTGGCGTTTTTCGCTTGATTTGGCCAGTTTCCACTTTTTCCCCTTCGATTATTTCTCCCACAAAACGCCAACAGAATCGGCTAAAAATCAGTTTTATAGAATCTCAAGACTTGAATAATGAACACTGTGAAAAAAACGGACTTTTCGTCGGTAGAAAATTTACGTTTTTTTACTGCCAATAATTTTGTACTTTCTGTGATTTCTTTATGTTAAAAACTATTGCTTAAACTCATCCGATACTTCCCCAAAACATCATGTGTGATGCCAGTCAAGGCCTGAACACAATCACACGAAGAAACAAGCACATTTCTTGGAGGAACACCTATTGATCACCTATTGAAGTAAATAACCAAATTTTTCTGCCCAAAATAATGTGAGCTCCTACGGCTGCATGTAAACCAGCTGGCTCATAGCTCACCATGTTAAGTGTTGGTCTGGACACCTGGAGATGTGTGTTCTATTCCAAGACAAGGTAGCTTTTTTTCATCACTTTTTTTTTTTACATTGAATTTACATGAGGTGATCTATACTTCGTGACACCTGACGATGAATATGTTCACGTAGTTAAAGCGCCACCTAGTGGCTCAACTGGACTTCCTTCAGTCCGCCCCAAATTTGTTTGACTAGCCCGTTATTTAGAATGGAATAAGAACTCTCTCTCTCTCTTTTTCTCTCTCCTCTCTCTTTCTCTGTCTCCTCTCTCTGTCTCCTCTCTCTTCTCTCTCCTCTCTCTCTCTCCTCTCTACTGCCCTCCTCGCTGGTCTGATACGGATCCGTATTGCCCTCTTACGTCATTTTCAAAATGAACTATATTGATAGACAGCCAAGAGCAGTGGTCCTCAAACTAAGGCCCGCCTCCACATTTGGCCCGGCCCGCTGAACAATACCAGATAGGCATTATGATTTTTTTTCAGTCTGGCCACGCAAATCCTAGACTAGCCCATTATTTAAAATGGAATAAGAACTCTCTCTCTCTCTTTTTCTCTCTCTCTCTTCTCTCTCCTCTCTCTCCCTCTCTCTACTCTAACATAACTAACGTCAGTAAACAGCTGGGCGAGGCTTTTAAATCACAGTTTGTGAGTTTGTGTTATTTATTTTTACTTCACGTAGGGACACGTGATGCATGAATATGTTCACGTAGTTAAAGCACCACCTAGTGGCGAAACTGGACTTTGTCGAGTCTGCCCCAAACTTGTCGTGCTCGTTATAAGTCGCGGCCCGAGTCGAGTCCGGACCGCGCCCTCGGCCGGCGGGCGGCATCCCGCCCCGGCTCTCCGGTGGGTGGCGAGACCCGTGGTGTGCTCGACGCTGCTTGCAGCTTTAATTCCACTTTTTTATTTTTGAACATTGGGCGCATATTGGGGGTATGTATCATATCCCAAAACTCACCAAATTTGGCAAGCTTGTCAGGCTTGGTGAAAATAGCCAGATGACATGGACCTCGAAATTCGGCTTTCAAAAATTGCTCTCTAGCGCCACCTGGAAATTTGACCGGCGACGCCCCTCACCCAGTATGTTCAAATGACTAGCTTTTTTTTTCACAAGTCCACTTGGACCTGCTCTACAAAAAAGCCTCTCAGTACCCTAAGCTCCGCCTACTTAAATTTTCCACCATATTTTTTTTGGTGAAAAACACATCAGAGGCGTTTGCTCCGACATACGGGGTCCAATTCAAACCAAACCTATTGGAGATAATGATTATGGAAGCTACATCATCTAAGATCTATCATCCTTTTTCAAATATATCATTGTGGTAAGGATCTATGGCCCAACGAACATTTTAGGGGCGTGTCCTGTTTTGAAATGCTCATAACTTCAACACTATTGGGAGAAAAAAAATAACAGACTTTCAGGATATGTGCAGAATGGAGCCTGGAACATTCACAGCAAATTTCGTGCAATTTAAACCGTAGGGGGCGCTACAATAATTCACCAAAGTTGGCCGTTTTTGGCGTTTTTTGGCGTTTTTTGCTTGATTTGGCCCTTTTCCACTTTTCCCCATCGATTATTTCTCCCACAAAACGCCAACAGAATCGGCTAAAAATCAGTTTTATAGAATCTCAAGACTTGAATAATGAACACTGTGAAAAAACGGACTTTTCGTCGGTAGGAAATTTCGGTTTTACTGCCAATAATTTTTACTTTGTGTGATTTCTTCATGTAAAAAACTACTACTTAAACTCATCCAATACTAACGCAAAAATCATGTGTGATGCCAGTCAAGGCCTGAACACATTCACACGAAGAAACAAGCACATTTCTTCCAGGAACACCTATTGAGAAGTAAAATAACCATAATTTATTCACTTTCACGATAGGCTTGCTTCTCTTTGTCGGTCAATCAGATCGGCTTCAAATTTGTAACACACAATCCAAACATTGTCATGATGTCAGCCCACAAAGCATTTCGTTCGGTGTTACACTATTGCGTGCCAACCCATTCTTCGCATCAAACAACGAAGGGCTTTGGAGGGACTAAACATGCTCCTGTGAAAATACCCTTGGCAAACATATTAAGAATCAAAGATGTAGTTATTACCAGATAGGCTTTTTATTCTTCAAAAGTGGTAATTTGCTCCGCTGCGCCACCTACAATATTCACTTAGGCAGCCCGTGCTTCGTTTGACCTACATGTATAACGCTGGGTAGGTATATGTAACACAAGTAGACGGAAAGAAAAGTCTCTTGGCACCATGCTCTAAACTGTACCGGATGTCGCCAATATTGATTTCTGTTTCACTATGTTTGTGCACAGCTCATCTCATTTCCACCTACAGGGCATTCACCTGCGTTTCATACTCCAGGCCAGCAGGTGGCGGTAATGCACCAAATATATGGATGCAACCTGCTTTTATACATCAAAGCAGGCGAACAATAACACAGCGTGCTGGCGGCTGATACTCCAGGCCAGCAGGTGGCGATAATGCACCAAATATATTGATGCAAACCGCTGTTTAGAACAGAAGAAGTATCACACTGCAGCTTTGCCGGCCTGGTCTGCAGTCTGCTCCGTCTGAGACGGTAAGAATTTTAAATGTATTACAATGAACTACAATCCAACGATAATTAGTCATGGCAGTCTCTTGTTCACATGACCGCTGTAAAATCCACCGTGTTTATCCGGTGCTCTTTCTCCGTGTGTGATTATCACAGGTTACTCAATGCTGTTCTACGAGGAGCTCCATGCTAATCGATCCTCCATTCAAATATATAATGGTTTCTCCTGTTCGCCAGTCGGCATGAACACATAAATACTGTGGATATTCGTTACATAACACGCAGTGAAAGAGCGGTAAACTCTGAACAGAGTCACGGTGTGTCTTTGAATTCACGTCACGTTATAAATGTGTTCTGATGAAGCTTGAAGATGCATGCAGTTAATATTCATGTAGCTATTTAACTGCTCCACATCCATTTGAAAGAATAATTACTGTTTACTTTGCATATTACGGCTGTCATACAACATATACTCAATTCATACATGAAGTGTTATTAGAGATTAAACTACCACACATCCCGTGTCAGCTGTTCATCTCTCTAATTGCAGACACTATGGAGATGTTTGGACTGCAGTATAATGAGCATGGTTGCCCCCAGTTCCTGTGGACTGGGACCAGCACAGGACCAAGACTGCCCGACCTCCTCCAGAGCAGTGCATCCACTGCACAGTCATCGTAATGGTGCTCAGTATTAATTATTAATATTATGAAAATATTTGAATTTTATTTTAAGCAAATCTGTAACTTTCTTTAAAATTACACTGCAGTCTTGTTATTGGTGACCTCAGCTAGGCCCAGAATTATTTTCATGAGATATCACCATGCGGATTTCGAATGAATTCAATTTAAAGTTAGCGAAAAATAAATATTATTAATATTATGACAATATTTGAATTTTATTTAAAGCAAATCCGTTACTTTCTTGTTTATTCTGTTTCTTTATAGGACGTGGCACTAAGGAGGATTGTCCAGCCGCAGGTTTGTTATGTTATTGTGCTTTGAAGTTTATGAATCATACCAGTATTTGCTTTTGAAGAGACCAATTGACACCATTATAGTTTCTGCAATTTTGTTTTCCAGATGGCTGAAGAACCGTTACAAGCCGCTAACACCAGTCTGCTTCAGCAGCTTGGTTGAAATGGAGATTGGATGATGCACTGTGCCCAACTAATCATACACGTGATGCCTTGAGAGGTCGGGGTCAGATTGTGAGTACTCCTCTGTTTTCCTGATCCGATGTGAGGTCAAAGGTCAGGGATGTCTATGTGTCCAGATTGTAATGCACTCCGAGACAAATTTGTAAATTGTGAAAATGGGCTATACAAATAAACTGAATTGAATTGAGACGTCAGTGCACAACTCAAGACGACAAGCATTTATGCATTTTACATCAAATTTACATGACATGGTCTATACTTCACGTCGGGACACACGACGCATGAATATGTTCACGTAGTTAAAGCGCCACCTAGTGGCTGAACTGGACTTTTGTCGAATCCGCCCCAAACTTGTCGCGCTCGTTACAAGTCGCGGCCCGAGTCGAGTCCGACCGGCGCGCCCGGGTCCTCGGCGCCGGGTCCTCGGCGCCGGCTCCCCCGACCGGCGCGGGTGAGCGAGGACCCGTTCGACGCTGCTTGCAGCTTTAATTTCATCTTAATTCTTTTTATTTATTCTTTATTTTCCCTTGCCTGGAAAACAATTCAATTCCACCTACATGCATACGCTCATACATGTACATCTGCCATCATCAATGTATTTTGTTTCCTTAAATAACATTTTTTTTAAAGCTCACACACACATGTGCACATGCAATTTATTTATTTATTTTTATTTATTTTTCTCTGACTTTATGACTGTTTCGTCGTCCTCTAGGTGTTATGTCTATGTTTTGTCTTTAAAAAAATAAAAAATAAAAGAATAAATGCAATTCAACATTTATATATTGGCATATATATTTATTATCGGCCAGCACTATCGCCCCACAGCACGAGGGGCCCGGGTTCCATCCCCTATCCCGGGAGGTACTTCTGTGGGGAAAGAGAGAGAGAGAGAGAGAGAGAGAATTGTCTAACAACATGTCAGGATGAAGAAAGACATTTTGAAAAACCTTCTGAGAAAGAGAGGAACAAAGAGCAACGTGTCCAGAACTAGGACCAAAAGACGTGAGGAAGGGAGGGAAGTCATCGAAACAGAAATAAAAGCATCTTTAAGTGGAATCGAAGGGTTGAATTTCCCCTCCCCTTCCTTGCAGTGTTATTGCAGGCAAAACAGAGATATAAAATGTTCCCCCAAAGAGAGATAACTTACCCTCCGATGCTCTTTGCTCGATGTGAAGGTTGCTGTAATCTAGCCGCACGCCTGGGGAGCAACACGGCGCCACAGCTCGCTCATCAGGAAGCATCGCTTCACGAAAAGGCCAAGAGATTATTCTTGGCATATCGGGCTGTTATAGCCGGCTAGGAGAGATGGAGAAGGAAGTAAGGAGGCACGACAACAGCAGGAGTGAAGTGGAGACGAGAGGGCGGAAGGAAAGGAGACCAGAGTCGGCAAAAGGTGAAGGGAGGAAGTCGTCGAGACAAAGTAGACGAGGGCAGACGGAACAGTAGATCAGGGGGGAAAGGACACACAGAGGAGAGGAGACGAGGATGTGAATCATTAGGAGAGATAAAAAGGAATTTAATGGTGAGAGGAGACGTGAATAAGAGAAGACCGGTAGCAGTAAGTGGAGGAAACAAACATTCGAGCCTCAGGCGTACATTACGTTTTAATACGATCCCTTTGACACCGGGCATTATTTGTTCTGTACTTTTTGAAGTAGTTCCTCCTTCAACGATCCTGAAGAACCCATAAAGTAAAACCGTCTGGAGCTGCTTCATGATGCAGAATCATAAAAGAGGAAACAATCATATGAACCTGAACCAGTCCGACCTATAAAGTGGGTAATGTGGTACTACAAGCCCTCTAGTGGGGTAACATGGTACTACAAGCTCTCTAGTGGGGTAACATGGTACTACAAGCTCTCTAGTGGGGTAACATGGTACTACAAGCTCTCTAGTGGGGTAACATGGTACTACAAGCTCTCTAGTGGGGTAACATGGTACTACAAGCTCTCTAGTGGGGTAACATGGTACTACAAGCTCTCTAGTGGGGTAATATGGTACTACAAGCTCTCTAGTGGGGTAACATGGTACTACAAGCTCTCTAGTGGGGTAACATGGTACTACAAGCTCTCTAGTGGGGTAACATGGTACTACAAGCTCTCTAGTGGGGTAATATGGTACTACAAGCTCTCTAGTGGGGTAACATGGTACTACAAGCTCTCTAGTGGGGTAACATGGTACTACAAGCCCTCTAGTGGGGTAATATGGTACTACAAGCTCTCTAGTGGGGTAACATGGTACTAGAAGCTCTCTAGTGGGGTAACATGGTACTACAAGCTCTCTAGTGGGGTAACATGGTACTACAGGCTCTCTAGTGGGGTAATATGGTACTACAAGCCCTCTAGTGGGTAATATGGTACTACAAGCTCTCTAGTGGGGTAACATGGTACTACAAGCTCTCTAGTGGGGTAACATTGTACTACAAGCCCTCTAGTGGGGCAACATGGTACTACAAGCTCTCTAGTGGGGTAACATGGTACTACACACTCTCTAGTGGGGTAACATGGTACTAGAAGCTCTCTAGTGGGGTAACATGGTACTACAAGCCCTCTAGTGGGGCAACATGGTACTACAAGCTCTCTAGTGGGGTAACGTGGTACTACACACTCTCTAGTGGGGTAAC
Source organism: Pseudoliparis swirei (assembly GCF_029220125.1). Lineage (NCBI taxonomy): Eukaryota > Metazoa > Chordata > Actinopteri > Perciformes > Liparidae > Pseudoliparis > Pseudoliparis swirei. The sequence goes on from NC_079405.1 coordinate 1,831,202, forward strand.
ATGGTACTAGAAGCTCTCTAGTGGGGTAACATGGTACTACAAGCCCTCTAGTGGGGCAACATGGTACTACAAGCTCTCTAGTGGGGTAACGTGGTACTACAAGCCCTCTAGTGGGGTAACGTGGTACTACAAGCCCTCTAGTGGGGTAACATTGTACTACAAGCTCTCTAGTGGGGTAATATGGTACTACAAGCTCTCTAGTGGGGTAACATGGTACTAGAAGCTCTCTAGTGGGGTAATATGGTACTACAAGCTCTAGTGGGGTAATATGGTACTACAAGCTCTCTAGTGGGGCAACATGGTACTACATGCTCTAGTGGGGTAATATGGTACTACAAGCTCTCTAGTGGGGCAATATGGTACTACAAGCTCTCTAGTGGGGTAATATGGTACTAGAAGCTCTCTAGTGGGGTAACATGGTACTACAAGCTCTCTAGTGGGGTAATATGGTACTACAAGCTCTCTAGTGGGGTAACATGGTACTACAAGCTCTCTAGTGGGGTAACATGGTACTACAAGCTCTCTAGTGGGGTAATATGGTACTACAAGCTCTCTAGTGGGGTAACATGGTACTAGAAGCTCTCTAGTGGGGTAATATGGTACTACAAGCTCTCTAGTGGGGTAACATGGTACTACAAGCTCTCTAGTGGGGTAACATGGTACTACAAGCTCTCTAGTGGGGTAACATGGTACTACAAGCTCTCTAGTGGGGTAACATGGTACTACAAGCTCTCTAGTGGGGTAACATGGTACTACAAGCTCTCTAGTTATCAAGCTCCTCTTTTATGGAACCAGCTTCCAATTTCAGTCCGGGAGGCAGACACAGTCACCTCGTTTAAGAGTAGACTTAAGACCTTCCTCTTTGACAGAGCTTAGTTAGGGCTGAATCAGGTTTGCCCTGGTCCAGCCCTTGATATGCTGCTATAGGCTTATAGCTGCCGGGGACGGATGCACTGAGTACCTATCGCCTCTTTTTTCTCTCCTTAAGGATGAATGTTCATCTCTCCATCACACGTTACTAACTCTGCTTTCTCCCGGAAGTCCTTTTGACTTTCGTCTCATGGGGTCATCGGACCCTATGAGGCGGCATAGATCTATCTGCCTGATGGATCGTCTGCGTCTCGGGAATTTCCTGCCCATGACTACGCCACTGTCCTGTTGAGACTCCGCACTCCTCCTCCCCACCGCCATCTGCCTGATGGATCGTGGAGGTCTCCATCGTGTGGATGATATGCCTACTATGAACTACACTCTGTCATATTCATTGAATGTATTTTAACTCTAAATCTGTCCTTCTGTACACATTACATCTATTGCATCTGTCCATCCTAGGAGAGGATCCTCCTCCTCTGTTGCTCCCTGCAGGTTTTTCCTTTTTCCCTTTTTCCCCCTGAAGGTTATTTGGGAGTTTTTCCTGGTCCGATGTGAGGTTTTGGGTGGGGCATGTACAGATTGTAAAGCACTCCGAGACAAATTTGTAATTTGTGAAATTGGGCTATACAAATAAACTGAATTGAATTGAATTGAATTAGTGGGGTAACATGGTTAGAGGGTTCGAGAGTTAGAGGGTTAGGGGGTTAGGGTTAGGATAGTAGGAAAGTGACTTACTGCCTCTGGATTGACTTGTTGGGTCTTAAATGAAACCATCATGTTTGGTGGCGGCGGTTCGGCTCAACGCGGTTTAAAAACAACCTGAAGTAATTGTTGGTCGTCGTTCTCCAAGCCAACATGAACTCGTCTGATTGAAGTGGTCCTCCTCAGCCACCATACAGCAAACACACGGCGCGGTGGCGTCGCCGTCGACTCCACTCCCAGCTTCTTCCCTACAGTCGCCGGTCAATTGCTTGGGAGCGCTCGGCTGAAGAGGCTCTCGGCGAGCGGCCGCGGCGCCCTGATTGGGTTCTAATGGCGGACCTGAAGAGAGGAAGTCGGCGTCGTGCCGGTTGCATCTATATGGTAACGAGCTGCGAGGCGCCGCCATCCGGGACTCTGGAACCAACCGCCGGATACACGGATCCATCAGCATGAGAGGGCTCCAATTGTTTCTCCATCCGACTGCAATCAACAGATGCTCGGGCACACACACACACACACACACTCAAACACACACACACACACACACACACCCTCACACACACACTCACACAACCACACGACCACACACACACACATTACAGCTAACGATGAGGTGTGAGGTGTTTCCTTTAGGATACTGTTCCTTTAACAACTCCGTTGAGAAATCAAAAAACCTGAAAGAGAACCAATCAGGTTGAACCTATTTTAACATGTGACCTGACCATTAAACGTAAACACATGTTTCACACGTTTCCCTGTTTCACGTTTCCCTTTTTCCCAGTTGCACATGTTTCACATGTTTCCCCGTTTCACATGTTTCACATGTTTCCCTGTTTTACATGTTTCACATGTTTCTCTGTTTTACATGTTTCCCCGTTTCACATGTTTTACAAGTTTCCCCGTTTCACATGTTTCTGTGTTTCACATGTTTCCCTGTTTCACATGTTTCATATATGTCCCTGTTTCATATGTTTCACATGTTTCCCTGTTTACTTGTTTCACATGTTTCCCTGTTTCACATGTTTCCCTGTTTACTTGTTTCACATGTTTCCCTGTTTCACATGTTTCCCTGTTTCACATGTTTCACATGTTCCCTCTCGGTCGTCGTTCCTCTCGTTCCTCTCGTTCCTCTCCATCCTCTCTCAGTCCTTTCTCCTCACGCTTCGCTCTCTTTAGTTTTATTTGCTGCGTTGCTGAGGTTTCATGATGCTGAAGCTTTCCCGTCAGAACGAAGACTTTAAACCACGAGCGTTTCAGACGTCGTTACAAACTCGTTACATTGTTGCCTCAATGTGATGTCGCCGGTTTGATCTTTTGGCCCCGAGGACGGACAAAGTGTCTGGATGAGTGTTTAATGCAGCTGCTGCTTAACTCCCTTAAACACACACACATACTCACACACATACTCACGAACACACACACTCACACATCCTCACGAACACACTCATACTCACACACACACACTCACACATACTCACACTCACAAACTCACACACACACTCACACATACTCACAAACTCACACACACACTCACACATACTCACAAACTCACACACACATACTCATGAACACACACACTCATACTCACAAACTCACACTCACATACTCACAAACACACACATACTCACAAACTCACACACACACTCACACATACTCATGAACACACACACTCATACTCACACAAACTCACACACACACACACATACTCACACACACACACACATACTCACAAACACACACTCACACATACTCACAAACTCACACATACTCACACACACATACTCACACACACACTCATACTCACACACACACACACACTCACACACTCACACACACACACACACTACTACACCACACACACACCTCATACACAAACTCACACTCACACATACATACTCACACACACCACACACACACACATACCTACACTCACACACTCACACACACATACTCACAAACTCACACACACTCACACTCATACTCACACATACTCACAAACTCACACACACACATACTCACGAACTCACACACACACTCACACACTCTCACACTCTCTCACACACACACACACCTCATACTCACACTCACACACACACCACACACACACACTCACTACATCACACACACACACTGTCTCACGAACACACACACACACACACACACACACACTGTCTCACACACACACACACACTTTCACACACACACTCACACACCACACACTGACACATTCACACAGACTTAGGAAAGGAGAGGAGAATGTAAGGACACATAGGAACACTTACAGAACACACACACAGAGAGGAAACAACACTGAGGGGAAGTGACTGGAGGAGAGGAATCAAAGAGAGGAAAAGAGAGAGGGGGTTAAGGAGAGAAAGAAAATGAAGAGAGAGGAGGAAGGCGATTAAAAGGAGAAGAGGAATGAAACAGTTGAAGCTGTCGAGCTGAGAGAGGAAACTCAGAAATAATGTGGAAACACCACCAATTAGAGGAGAAGAGGAGGAAATAATTAAAAAAGGAAAAAGAGAGAAGGAAGTATGGAGCAGAATGAGAATGTGGCGGAGGGCGAGGAGCCCAGCGCTCCGTCCTCAGTCCTGATGCTGTGAAGAGAATATCGATCCACAGGAGATGAGACACAGGGAGTCTGGCCTCACCGGAGAACCACGTTAGAGAACGTCACGACGGCGTCTCACACAGGAGATGAGACAGGAGTCGTGGTCTCAGAGCTAGAAAATTACTTTTTAATCTGCCGCTGTACCGTCGGGTCGACGCTTTTAATACGACTGCAATCAGTGGAAAAGTAAACTTTAGGGTTCTGTTGAAGAGAGAAATGATAAACAGGAACATCTTCAGGTTGAGATACGAGCGCCATCGCCGGGAGGTTTTCATTCTTTATAATACCGGAAATAATTACTGTGAATCAATCATCCCACATTCGGATATCCATATTGTATTATTATTGTATTAATGAAGCCACGATGTCATCACTTCTAGGTCGTTTTCAGTCATCTTCCTAAATAAAAGGTACTGGGCCCGTGACTGATCCCTGTGGAACTCCAGAAGCCCTGGCACCATGTTAACGTGTACTCACTACTATTTTTCAAGTCGCTTTTATGGACTACGGTTTTTATTTGTTATAACACCCGTGTCACCGTAAATAATGACTGTGAATCAAACTTTTTAATCTCCCAAATTCTTATACATCCATATTGTATTATTATTGTATTAAATTAGTCAAAATTTGATTGTTCTAGTTGGTTTTCAGTTGCAAATAAAAGTTCCTTCAAACATTTTTCTTACCAACATAAGTGTGTCGTCGGCAAATAGTTACAAACTTTAATGATACAAATCTAAAGTATAAAAAGTATTGGGCCCATTTGTTACAAATGTTAAATGGTCAAATGGACCTGTGCTTGTAGGGGGGGGGGGGGTATCCTTCCTGTGAGGTCTCCATGGCGATGCTGTGTGGTTATCTCTTGTTTAGACTACTTATTTATTCATGCAATTATTTATTTATACTTAAGACATTTTCTGTCCTCATAAATATGAACCACAAAGTTAAAAATAATATCAACAGATGTTTATTAATCCTAATATCTGGTCCATGTTGTGGATTTCATGAATGATTATTTTACAAATAATTCGGCAAAGTTGATGAAATATCTCATCGTTCCATTTAAATTATACAATTTATAATAATTAGTAAACAAAATTCATTCTCATGTCGAAATAACTTTGAACTAAAGAAACATCAAAACACGATTAATGCTTATTATGGAGCGAATTCCTTCCACCAGGGGTCTGAGTGCTGTGTGTGTGTGTGTGTGTGTATGTGTGCGTGTGCGTGTGTGTGTGTGTGCATCTGTAATCGGGATTGGCAGAGCGAACTGAGCTCACGCTCATCATTGGTGTGTGTGTGTATGTGTGTGCGTGTGTGCATGCGTGTGTGTGTGTATTTATAGCTGTGGTTCAATCTGTGTTCCATCCAGCTGTAGTGAGGAGATAATAGTTTTAAACACAACACACACACACACTGATACATTTACACACACACACAGGTTTACACACATGTTTACACACATGTTTACACACATGTTAACTCACATGTTTACACACATGTTAACACACATGTAGTGTGTACGGATGGTAAAGGCACATTTTTTAATTTGTAATTTGGGCTATACAAAATAAACTGAATTAAATTGAATTGAATGTAAAATAGGATAAATGTCATTCTTGTAATGTCAGTTCATTTAAAATGTTTCATGAGAGAAACGAGTCTTTACTTTAGCGTTCTTACACAATGCGTTCATTTTATTTATTTTCAATTCAGTTTATTTGTATAGCCCAATTTCACAAATTACAAATTAGTCTCTGAGTGCTTTACAGATCATAATGATAACAACTTGCCAGATTTTAAAGAATAGCAAAATAATTTACACAAAGGACGTTTTCTGACACATTAATTGATCAAATAAAAAGAGAAAGGACCATGCGGCGCGTCGCCATCACAGAGAGATGTTATGTGTGAGTAAGAATCCAGTGATGGGGTGATGATAGAGGAGAGGGAGAGAGATGGAGAGAGAGAGATGGAGAGAGAGGGAGCGAGAGAGACAGTTTGAGAGAGAGATGGAGAGAGAGATGGAGAGAGAGAGAGACAGTTTGAGAGAGAGACAGTTTGAGAGAGAGGGAGCGAGAGAGAGACAGTTTGAGAGAGAGATGGAGAGAGAGAGAGAGAGAGATGGAGAGAGAGGGAGAGGGAGGGAGAGAGAGAGAGACAGTTTGAGAGAGAGATGGAGAGAGAGAGAGAGGGAGAGAGAGAGATGGAGAGAGAGAGAGAGAGATGGAGAGAGAGGGAGACAGTTTGAGAGAGAGATGGAGAGAGAGAGATAGAGATGGAGAGAGAGAGAGAGAGAGACAGAGGGAGAGAGATGGAGAGAGACAGAGAGAGGAGGGGAAGGGATGCAGATGTTTGTGAAAAGTGTGATATTTAAAGCCCAGATGATAATCAGGAGCAGGAGAGCGTGTTTAAATATTAACGCGTGTTTCACGTTGTGTCGACGACACGGAGCGCCGCCACAATGAAGACGAGCCAGGAAGAGCAAAGGTACGACGAAGATGGATTTACATTCACACTCATGTGCACACGCACACAAACACACACAGAAACACACACACAGAAACACACACACACACAGAAACACACACACAAACACACACAGAAACACACACACACACACAAAAACACACACACAGAAACACACACAGAAACACACACACACTGTTGGCAGTCATTCAGTTTGGCTTTGGATCGTCTCAGAGAAGAAATAAGCCAAAGCTTTCATCTGTCATAATTTTCGATTTTAGAAGTCAGCTTCCTGCATACCGTGTGTGTTAGTGTGTGTGTGTGTGTATGAGTGTGTGTGTGTGTGAGTGTGTGCTCTCTAGAAAAAATATATTGTGTCAGGAGGTTTAAAGAGTTGAAAAGTTAATCCCAACATCAACTGTATTAGTCACACACACACACACACACACACGCACACACAGTGAACAGGTGACTCCTGATCACGTCGTCCTCGTCGTGAGCGAGTTGTTCCCGTTGGAAGACGTTCATCGACGAGGACGACGAAGACGACGAGGACGACGATGACGATGAGGACGACGAAGACGATGAGGATGACAAAGACGAAGATGACGAGGATGATGAAGACGACGAGGACGTCGACGACGAGGATGAGGATGAAGACGACGAGGACGACGAGGATGACGAGGACGAGGATGACGAAGACGACGAGGACGACGATGAGGACGACGAAGACGATGACGAAGATGACGAGGAGGACGACGAAGACGACGAGGACGTCAGCTGTAGGTGTGTTAGTTGTGGGGTTCCTCAGGGAAGCTGCTTCGGCCCCTTTATGATTACATAGCTACCTGCTACCCGCTAAGGCCATCCGACCTCTGCAGCTCATCCAGAATGCAGCAGCTGGTCTTCAGCCTCCACTCCTCCACCCACACCACTCCGCTCCTCCGCTCTCCATGGTTACCGGTGGAGCAGCATCCGCTTCAAAACACTGGTTCTTGGTACCGTGCTCTAGACGGATCGGGCCCCGTCTACATCCTGGATGTGGTCACACCGTACACCCCGGCACGTTCGCTCCGCTCGGCAACAGCCAACCGTCTTGTGCCTCCTGCACCTCGAGCTCATCACTCTACATCCAGACTGTTTGCTGTCCTGGCTCCTCAGTGGTGGAACGAGCTCCCCACTGACATCAGGACAGCAGGAAGTCTCTACATCTTCCGCCTGACTGAAAACACACCTTTTCCGACTATATCTGGATTAAAACACAGATTTGCACTTCAGTGGCACTGGGATGGCACTTATTGTGGTGCTTTTGTGGTTCGACTGAGTTGAGGAAGTGTTGCTTCCTGTGTTCTTGTTGTTCTTAGTTTGTACTCTAGGTTGAAATGCACTTATTGTAAGTCGCTTTGAATAAAAGTGTCTGCTAAATGACATGTAATGTAACATAGATGATGATGCTCCTCCTCCTCATGACTCCTACAGATGCTCCTCCTCCTCATGACTCCTACAGATGCTCCTCCTCCTCATGACTCCTACAGATGATGCTCCTCCTCCTCATGACTCCTACAGATGATGCTCCTCCTCCTCATGACTCCTACAGATGATGCTCCTCCTCATGACTCCTACAGATGTTCCTCCTCCTCATGACTCCTACAGATGATGCTCCTCCTCCTCCTCATGACTCCTACATATGTTCCTCCTCCTCATGTGACTCCTCCATGAGGAGCTCCGCCTTGGAGGTACACATTATTTGTGATATTTGGCAGAACAAACAATTTATTCACGACGAGGAAAAAATGAGGAGATAAATTATCAAATAAAATATATAATTACAGTAAAAGTGAATTATTATTATTATTATTATTCACACAGCGGTGTTTTAAATGTTCGCTTCCAGACGGAAATCATTTGAGTCTTTGTTTCAGGTTGACGCCCCCCCCCCCCCCCTCAGGGAGCGGCGGTACATCAATTAGCTTCCAGCTCAGCAACTGAACAATGGCGCCGTGGATTAGCGGTTCTCTAAGAGGCAGCTAGCCCCCGACGGCTAAAGGGCACGGCGCCGCCGGAGAGATGGGGGGAACAGGAAAAGAGGGCAGGAAAGAGAACGAGAGGAAGAAGAAAGAGGAGCGAGGGACAGAGGAAGAAGAAGTTTGAGAGTATGGAGAAAATGAAGGAAGAGAAGCTCGAAGAAAAGGAGGCGAGGAACGACGGAGGGGTGAGAGGAAGAAGAGGAAGAGGAAGAAGAGAGGAGTCAGAAGAGGAGTGTCTGGTAACGGAGAGACTGAATGAAAGAAGAGAAGCTCCAGGATGGAGACAGAGGGGATAAACGTTCTGCAGGGTCCCCGAGGAGTCACTGCTGCCTTGTGATTGGCCGAGGAGCGATGCTAACGGAGGAGTCATGAGGTCATGACCCGCGATCCTCGTGTCTCAGTGAGGAGAGGCCTCTCCTCCTCCTCTCCTCCTCTTCTCCTCTCCTCCCCTCCTCTCCTCTCCTCCTCAACTCTCCTCAACTCTCCTCTCCTCCTCTCCTCCTCCTCTCCTCCTCTCCTCATCGCCTCTCCTCCTCTCCTCCTCTCCTCAACTCTCCTCACCTCCTCTCCTCAACTCCTCCTCTCATCTCCTCCTCTCCTCCTCCTCCTCCTCCTCCTCCGCTCCTCCTCTGCTCCTCCTCTGCTCCTCTCCTCCTCTCCTCCTCCTCTGCTCCTCTCCTCTGCTCCTCTCCTCCTCCTCTGCTCCTCTCCTCCTCTCCTCCTCTCATCTGCTCCTCTGCTCCTCTCCTCCTCTCCTCCTCTCCTCTCCTCCTCCTCTGCTCCTCTCCTCTGCTCCTCCTCCTCTGCTCCTCCTCTGCTCCTCTGCTCCTCTGCTCCTCCTCTCCTCTCCTCCTCCTCTGCTCCTCTCCTCTCCTCCTCTCCTCCTCTGCTCGTCTCCTCTGCTCCTCCTCTGCTCCTCTCCTCTCCTCCCCTGGAAACACAAAAACACAACATATTGAAGGGTGAGGGCGCCCTCTTTTGGTAAAGAACGGTACTACACGCGCCTCCCCCTGTGGGTCCGGTACCGGGTTCATCCGGTTCTGGGACTCTGAAGCGGGCTCTCGTAACCTGGTTGATGCCGGGCCTCTGGGCCTGTGGAGCTCTTCTGGAGTAGAGAAACAAACCGCTAGATGAAACACACAGATCCACGACCGGTGGCCTGTGGGGGTAGTCTAGTGGTCTAGTGGTCTAGTAGTCTCGTGGTCTAGTAGTCTCGTAGTCTCGTGGTCTAGTAGTCTAGTGGTCTAGTGGTCTAGTGGTCTAGTAGTCTCGTGGTCTAGTGGTCTAGTAGTCTCGTGGTCTAGTGGTCTCGTAGTCTAGTGGTCTAGTAGTCTAGTGGTCTAGTAGTCTAGTGGTCTCGTGGTCTAGTGGTCTAGTGGTCTAGTGGTCTAGTGGTCTAGTGGTCTAGTAGTCTAGTGGTCTAGTGGTCTAGTAGTCTAGTGGTCTAGTAGTCTAGTGGTCTAGTGGTCTAGTGGTCTAGTAGTCTAGTGGTCTAGTAGTCTAGTGGTCTAGTGGTCTAGTAGTCTAGTAGTCTAGTGGTCTAGTGGTCTAGTAGTCTAGTGGTCTAGTGGTCTAGTAGTCTAGTGGTCTAGTAGTCTAGTGGTCTGGTGGTCTAGTAGTCTAGTGGTCTAGTGGTCTCGTGGTCTAGTGGTCTAGTGGTCTAGTGGTCTAGTAGTCTAGTGGTCTAGTAGTCTAGTGGTCTCGTGGTCTAGTGGTCTAGTGGTCTAGTAGTCTAGTGGTCTAGTAGTCTAGTGGTCTCGTGGTCTAGTGGTCTAGTGGTCTAGTAGTCTAGTAGTCTAGTGGTCTAGTGGTCTAGTAGTCTAGTGGTCTCGTGGTCTAGTGGTCTAGTGGTCTAGTGGTCCCCTGTTGGGGAGCTCCGGTCCACTTGCCAGCTGCTGCCCCGCGCTGGGTGTCTGAGGCCGGGCACAGCGGGTCCGGATGAACCGCTCGGTGTGCTGTGGTTCCCCCTGGTGGAACAGAGCGGTACTGCATGCGCTGCAGACAGAGACGCCTCAGAGACGGTCTTTGTTGTTGTGACCTCCAGGACACGTGGGCTACTTTCATTTTGTGTATATTTCACAAACCTCAGTTAAAGAAACCAAAACAAATCGATGTTAATATTTTATTAATTATTGTCAAAAAGTATAACTATCTCTAAATTGCCACGTTCCCTCGGGTGTCAGGTTCTGGCGGAACATTGAAACACTGAAAGCTCCGCCGCTCGGTTAAAAGACCAACAGCAGAAAGTCATTATGAACATTTTAAGCACCTTAAAAATGCAACGTGATCATAAACTGACATTTATATATTTTGAATATTCAATCTTCAATATTCAAATGCAAAGAAATCCAGTTTAATATCTTAGTAAATAAGTGAATGTTCAGAATTCTTCGTTTTCTTTCTCCACTCATCAGAAACTAATCATTCAATCAAATCTCTCAGATTCTAATTTAGATACAAAATATATATCAATGTTATGAATGTGTCTTTATAGTGTGAAGCGTTCGTCTCTGACCACAAACGTGATTGGACGGCAACCAATGACCCGGAGGCGGAGCTACGGGCCGGGTGTCCCTGCTCCATTTGGACTCCTCGTGTCTCCTCACAGGAGGTCAGTGGGGGGGGGGGGGGGGCTCAGCCCATGTAAGGGTACCTCCAGTCCGGGAGGGGCTGCTGGGTCTCCTTCACCACCTGAGGAGACGTCCACCTCAGGATGTAGTGAGGACCTCCGGGTTTGTCATTGGTTCCTGGACGGAGAAGAAAAGGTAATAATCTATTTAATCATAATAATAATAATATAATTCATAATATTATATTTGGAATTGTTTATTATTAGAATTAATATAATTATTGTATTATAATTATTTTTCATTTTATAATTAATATTTAATTAAAATTATTACAATTTGAATAATTATTTTCATTTATATTATAATTATCTATATTATTATAACAAATGTAATAAATATGATTCTCCTTTTTATTATTATAATTATTCTGCTTTATATTATAAGACATTTTTATATATTCTTCTTCTTCTTCTTCTAGAGATTATAATCCCCGCCCCCCCCCCCCTACCTGAAGCTCTGGCTCCACCGAACGGTTGCTGGGCGACCACGGAGCCGGTGGACTTGTCGTTCACGTAGTAATTCCCCGCCGCGTTCCTCAAAGCTTTAGCGGCCTCGGCGATCACATTCCTGAACAACCAATCACAACGTCCCATCAACCAATCACAGCGTCCCATCAACCAATCACAACGTCATCAACCAATCACAACATCATCAACCAATCACAACGTCATCAACCAATCACAGCGTCCCATCAACCAATCACAGCGTCCCATCAACCAATCACAACGTCATCAACCAATCACAACGTCATCAACCAATCACAACGTCATCAATCAATCACAACGTCATCAACCAATCACAACGTCATCAACCAATCACAACGTCATCAACCAATCACAACGTCATCAACCAATCACAGCGTCCCATCAACCAATCACAACGTCATCAACCAATCACAACGTCATCAACCAATCACAACGTCATCAACCAATCACAATGTCATCAACCAATCACAACGTCATCAACCAATCACAACGTCCCATCAACGGATCCAAAAAGGAAAAAAGAAAGTGTGTGTGACTGTGTGTGTGAGTCTGTGTGTGTGACTGTGTGTGTGTGTCTGTGTGTGTGACTGTGTGTGTGTGTGTGACTGTGTGTGTGTGTGTGTGTGTGTGTGACTGTGTGTGTGTGTGAGTTTGTGTGTGTGTGACTGTGTGTGTGACTGTGTGTGACTGTGTGTGTGTGTGACTGTGTGTGTGTGACTGTGTGTGTGTGTGTGTGTGTGTGTGTGACTGTATGTGTGACTGTGTGTGTGTGACTATGACTGTGTGTGTGTGTGTGACTATGACTGTGTGTGTGTGTGACTGTGTGTGTGTGTGTGACTATGACTGTGTGTGTGTGTGACTATGACTGTGTGTGTGTGTGTGTGTGTGACTGTGTGTTACTATGATTGTGTGTGTGTGTGTGTGTGTGTGTGTGACTGTGTGTGTGTGTGTGTGTGTGTGACTGTGACTGTGTGTGTGTGTGTGTGTGTGTGTGACTGTGTGTGTGTGTGTGTGACTGTGTGACTGTGTGTGTGTGTGTGTGTGTGACTATGACTGTGTGTGTGTGACTGTGTGTGTGTGTGTGTGTGTGTGTGACTGTGTGTGTGTGACTGTGTGTGTGTGACTGTGTGTGTGTGTGTGTGTGTGTGACTGTGTGTGTGACTGTGACTGTGTGTGTGTGACTATGACTGTGTGTGTGTGTGACTGTGTGTGTGTGTGACTATGACTGTGTGTGTGTGTGACTATGACTGTGTGTGTGTGTGTGACTGTGTGTGTGTGTGACTATGACTGTGTGTGTGTGACTATGACTGTGTGTGTGTGTGTGACTGTGTGTTACTATGATTGTGTGTGTGTGTGTGTAACTGTGTGACTGTGTGTGTGACTGATTGTGTGTGTGTGTGTGACTGTGTGTGTGACTATGACTGTGTGTGTGTGGCTGTGTGTGACTATGATTGTGTGTGTGTGTGTGTGTGACTGTGTTACTATGATTGTGTGTGTGTGTTTGTGTAACTGTGTGTGTGTGTGTGTGTGTGTGTGTGACTGTGTGTGTGTGACTATGACTGTGTGTGTGTGTGACTGTGTGTGTGACTGATTGTGTGTGTGTGTGTGTGACTGTGTGTGTGTGTGACTATGACTGTGTGTGTGTGTGTGTGTGTGACTATGACTGTGTGTGTGTGTGTGTGTGACTGTGTGTGTGTGTGTGACTGTGTGTGTGTGTGTGTGACTGTGTGTGACTGTGTGTGTGTGACTATGACTGTGTGTGTGTGTGACTGTGTGTGTGTGTGACTATGAATGTGTGTGTGTGTGACTGTGTGTGTGTGTGACTATGACTGTGTGTGTGTGTGACTGTGTGTGTGACTGATTGTGTGTGTGTGACTGTGTGTGTGTGTGTGACTATGACTGTGTGTGTGTGTGACTGTGTGTGTGTGTGTGTGACTGTGTGTGTGTGTGACTGTGTGTGTGACTGTGTGTGTGTGTGTGTGACTATGACTGTGTGTGTGTGACTATGACTGTGTGTGTGTGTGTGACTATGACTGTGTGTGTGACTGTGTGTGTGTGTGTGTGACTATGACTGTGTGTGTGTGTGTGACTGTGTGTGTGTGTGACTATGACTGTGTGTGTGTGTGACTGTGTGTGTGTGTGACTATGACTGTGTGTGTGTGTGTGTGTGTGACTATGACTGTGTGTGTGTGTGTGTGTGTGTGTGTGTGTGACTATGACTGTGTGTGTGTGTGTGTGTGTGACTATGACTGTGTGTGTGTGTGTGTGTGTGTGACTATGACTGTGTGTGTGTGTGTGTGACTGTGTGTGTGTGTGACTGTGTGTGTGTGTGTGTGTCTCACCTGTCCTGGGCGAACACGGCCCCCGTCAGGGCGTACGGAGACGTTTTGTCGATCAGCTGCAGAACTTCTTTGTATTCGTTCTCCGGATAAACGAAGACAGAGAGAACCGGCCCGAAGATCTCCTGCACAGAGCCGTGAGTGTGTGAGTGTGTGCACAGGTGTGTGTGTGTGCACGTGTGTGTGTGTGTGTGTGTGTGTGTACCTCGCTCATGATGGGGTCCAGGGGGTCTGAGGTCTCGATGATGGTGGGCTCCACGTAGTAACCTTTGCTGTCGTCATAGTTACCGCCGGCCACGACCTTCAGAGTGGACGAAGTCTTAGCGTGATCGAGCCACTTCTTGATCCGGGCGAACGACTGCATACACACACACACACACACACACACACATTTTAAAATACATTCAAAGAAAGAGGACTTTATTTTGAAAGGCTGAAGGAAGTTGAACCTTGTCATCGATCACAGCCGAGAAGAAAGTACTGAAGTCTTCAACGGGCTGAGGGGCGGAGACAATAATCAACATCAATATGAATCAATAACATTCATATGGATCCATGGCGGTATTGATCGGTACTCACGTCGCCCACCCTCAGCTGCCCGTGGGCGACCAGCAGCTGCTCCCGGATCAGCGGCCACAGCCGGTCGGGGACGTACATCCTGGAGCAGGCGGAGCACTTCTGACCCCCGAACTCAAAGGCCGAGCGCAGCGTGCCGCGCACCACGCTGGCCACGTGGGCGGAGCCATGCACGAAGTGGAAGTTCTTACCGCCGCACTCTGGGGGGGGGGGGGTTCAATCGAGTTAATTGGAGAACTTTTAATAATAATAATAATAATAATAAGTTATTAAATAATAACTTTATTTTTTATTATTCAATAGTAAAATGTATATTAATAATAATAAACATGATTTATTATTTAATTAATATATATTAATAATATTATTATTTCTATTCATATAATTAAGAATAAATCGTGTTCATTTATATTATTAAATTCCATATTATTAATTATAATAAATTGTGTTTATTCTAATTTTAATTATTATTTTAATTATTATTATCAATATTATTATTATTTGATTTATATATTGTATATATATCGAATCGTCCTCTCTTACCCATGATGTGATATTTATTTATATATATATATATATATATAATATATTTATACATTTTATACATTTATTTTGTAAGTGTGTGTGAAGCATCACTTCATGTTCCTCACCTCCGGCCAGGCGAGGGAACGTCCGGTAGGCGTCCACATTCTGGGCGACCTGCTTCCACAGACGCTTGAATGTCCTACAGAAAAACAAACCCTGAACACATCAGGTCGTAGTACTCGGGTTGTAGTACTGTAGTAGTACTGTAGTAGTACTGGTAACAGGGTGTCTACAGGAATAAACCAGTGAAATTTAAGACTTTAAGACTTTTTAAGACCACATCTAAATAAAATTTAAGACCTAATTTACGATGGAAATATACATTAATCTAAATTAATTAATTCAAAGTAAACACACTGATGTCTGTTCAAAATTAACAGTATGGTGTAATGCAAAAGGATAACACAAATGTCATTGCTGTTGTAAATTATATTTATTAATACATTTTCAGAACATTTAGGTCCCATGAACAAATGTCTATAAAATTAAGTAAATATATTTTTAAAATACGTGCAATCTATAAAATAACATAAATAACATTTCCAGCTGCTTTTAAAATGCAAATTCATTTACATAATAGAATGTATGTGTGTGTGTGAGTGAGCGAGTGTGAGTTCTCATGTCTCTTTGTGATGGATGTTTGTGCACAGGTTCATGTCTACTCCTGAGCTTTTGTGAAAACAATCCTTTTCAAACTGTATTAATATAAAAACTTCCAGTTGACATTTAGTCCATTCTCCTGGAAAAAAGAAAGAAAAGGCAGACATTAGCCAAGTCACCACATCTCTTCATGACATCACCACTTCAGATTAATGTCAGACTGGATCAATATGAATGAATACTATTTTTACAAATTAAGCAACGTGAGCCATCTCTTGAGCCTAGTGAACACTATGTAGACATATTGACAGGTAAACACCACTCTACTTACTACCATTCTAAAACTATTTTTAATTAGTCTAATTAATGTGTAGTGCGCCTATGCATAGCTGTTATTAACTTGACACGAGTAAAGCTTAACTATATGAAACACATACTCATATACATGAGGTTAGTTAATACATATATTTATGTTAGACTTACTTTGAGGTGCTGAAGTAGGTCCTGGTGTCATGGCCCATGAGCTCCACAGGATCCTGACGGGACCTGGTCATTTCACCAAGAGCACATGAAGTCCAGCTGTCTGCTCGCGGTGGTCTGGTCCAGAGTCTCGTGGAACAGAATGAAGAACGCACTGCAGCGTTGGACTTCGGTGATGAGCTCTTTGTTGCACGGCGCTGGATTTCCTCCGGTGACCTCCAGCGTTGTAGTTGACGTCGTTGCGGGCGGCGGAGCAGCAGCTAGCGGCGGAGCAGCAGCTAGCGGCGGAGCAGGAGCTAGCGGCGGAGCAGCAGCTAGCGGCGGAGCAGCAGCTAGCCCCGCGGGCTGCTGGCGGCCTTCGCTAGTCTCTGTGCTTCTTGCTCTGCACGTGAGATTCCACCGCTGGAAAGTCTCCCGACACATAACGCAGCTTCAGAAGCATTTCACCGACCGTGACCAGAAACACTCGTTCTTTTCAAGCCGTTGTTGACCTTGCATCCTGCCATGTTTTCTAAACTCGTCGATGCTTCACGTTGTCGGGGATTGATGGGACCGAATACGCGGGGCCCCTTTAAGAGAAGGGGCGTGGCCCCGGTGACACCAGAGACGCCGCAGAGCGACCGGAGCAAAATACGGACCTGGTGGAACAGATTGCCTCATATTCGTAATGACATGACACCCAAAAAATTTAAGACCAATCCAATCTGAATTTAAGACAATTTAAGACTTTTTAAGGCCTTATTTTTAGGAAAAGCAATTTAAGACTTTTTAAGACTTTTTAAGGACCCGCGGACACCCTGTGGTAGTACTGTAGTAGTACTGTAGTAGTACTGTAGTAGTACTGTAGTAGTACTGTAGTACTGGTAGTACTGGTAGTACTGTAGTAGTATTGTAGTAGTACTGTAGTAGTATTGTAGTAGTACTGTAGTACTGGTAGTACTGTAGTAGTATTGTAGTAGTATTGTAGTAGTACTGTAGTAGTATTGTAGTAGTACTGTAGTACTGGTAGTACTGTAGTAGTACTGTAGTAGTATTGTAGTAATACTGTAGTAGTACTCGGATCGTAGTACTGTAGTAGTAGTACTGTAGTAGTATTGTAGTAGTACTGTAGTACTCGGGTCCTTACTGGTAGCTGCCGGTGAAGTTGAGCCCCGCCAGGTGCTCCGAGGCGGTGACGGCGTCCCCGAAGGTCGGGCCGTCGGCCGGCAGGAACTGGATGACGTGCGGCGGCAGGCCGGCGTCCCTCAGCACGCGGTACACCACGTAGCTCGACGACACGGCGGCGTCGCTCGGCTTCCACAGCACCACGTTGCCCTGGGCGACACCACGGCGTCAACAACCCTCCTTCACCACCTCACGGGATGATGACATCAATGCTCTCACCATCAGCGCCGGCGTTCCCGCCAGGTTCCCACCGATGGCGGTGAAGTTGAACGGAGAAACGGCGGCGACGAAGCCCTGAAGGGGACATGGCATTATTATATTAACATTGTTATTCTATTAATAGCATACAGCGCGGTGCATTATATTTAATAACGTACAGCAAGTATTATATTTAATAACCTCATAGTGCATTATATTTAATAACCTCGTGGTGCATTATATTTAATAACCTCATAGTGCATTATATTTAATAACCTCATGGGGCATTATATTCAATAACCTCATGGTGCATTATATTTAATAACCTCATGGTGCATTATATGTAATAACCTCGTGGTGCATTATATTTAATAACGTACAGCAAGTATTATATTTAATAACCTCATGGGGCATTATATTTAATAACCTCATGGTGCATTATATTTAATAACCTCATGGTGCATTATATTTAATAACCTCATAGTGCATTATATTTAATAACCTCATGGTGCATTATATTTAATAACCTCATGGTGCATTATATTTAATAACCTCGTGGTGCATTATATTTAATAACCTCATGGTGCATTATATGTAATAACCTCATGGTGCATTATATTTAATAACCTCGTGGGGCATTATATGTAATAAGCTCGTGGTGCATTATATTTAATAACGTACAGCAAGTATTATATTTAATAACCTCATGGGGCATTATATTTAATAACCTCATGGTGCATTATATTTAATAACCTCATGGTGCATTATATGTAATAACCTCATGGAGCATTATATTTAATAACCTCATAGTGCATTATATTTAATAACCTCATGGTGCAATATATTTAATAACCTCATGGTGCATTATATTTAATAACCTCGTGGGGCAATATATTTAATAACCTCATGGTGCATTATATTTAATAACCTCATGATGCATTATATTTAATAACCTCATGGTGCATTATATTTAATAACGTACAGCAAGTATTATATTTAATAACCTCATGGGGCATTATATTTAATAACCTCATGGTGCATTATATGTAATAACCTCATAGTGCATTATATTTAATAACCTCATAGTGCATTATATTTAATAACCTCATGGTGCATTATTTTTAATAACCTCATGGTGCATTATATGTAATAACCTCATAGTGCATTATTTTTAATAACCTCATAGTGCATTATATTTAATAACCTCATGGTGCATTATTTTTAATAACCTCATGGTGCATTATATGTAATAACCTCATGGGGCATTATATTTAATAACCTCATGGTGCATTATATTTAATAACCTCATGGTGCATTATATGTAATAACCTCATGGGGCATTATATTTAATAACCTCATAGTGCATTATATTTAATAACCTCATGGTGCAATATATTTAATAACCTCATGGTGCATTATATTTAATAACCTCGTGGGGCAATATATTTAATAACCTCATGGTGCATTATATTTAATAACCTCATGATGCATTATATTTAATAACCTCATGGTGCATTGTATTTAATAACCTCATGGGGCAATATATTTAATAACCTCATGGTGCATTATATGTAATAACCTCATAGTGCATTATATTTAATAACCTCATGGTGCATTATATGTAATAACCTCATGGTGCATTATATTTAATAACCTCATAGTGCATTATATTTAATAACCTCATAGTGCATTATATTTAATAACCTCATAGTGCATTATATTTAATAACCTCATGGTGCATTATATGTAATAACCTCATGGTGCATTATATTTAATAACCTCATGGTGCATTATATGTAATAACCTCATGGTGCATTATATTTAATAACCTCATGGTGCATTATATGTAATAACCTCGTGGTGCATTATATTTAATAACGTACAGCAAGTATTATATTTAATAACCTCATGGGGCATTATATTTAATAACCTCATGGTGCATTATATTTAATAACCTCATGGTGCATTATATTTAATAACCTCGTGGTGCATTATATTTAATAACCTCATAGTGCATTATATTTAATAACCTCATGGTGCATTATATTTAATAACCTCATGGTGCATTATATTTAATAACCTCGTGGTGCATTATATTTAATAACCTCATGGTGCATTATATGTAATAACCTCATGGTGCATTATATTTAATAACCTCGTGGGGCATTATATGTAATAAGCTCGTGGTGCATTATATTTAATAACCATGGTGCATTATATTTAATAACCTCATGGGGCATTATATTTAATAACCTCATGGTGCATTATATTTAATAACCTCATGGTGCATTATATTTAATAACCTCATGGTGCATTATATGTAATAACCTCATGGAGCATTATATTTAATAACCTCATAGTGCATTATATTTAATAACCTCATGGTGCATTATATTTAATAACCTCGTGGGGCAATATATTTAATAACCTCATGGTGCATTATATTTAATAACCTCATGATGCATTATATTTAATAACCTCATGGTGCATTGTATTTAATAACCTCATGGGGCAATATATTTAATAACCTCATAGTGCATTATATTTAATAACCTCATAGTGCATTATATTTAATAACCTCATGGTGCATTATATTTAATAACCTCATGGTGCATTATATGTAATAACCTCATGGGGCATTATATTTAATAACCTCATGGAGCATTATATTTAATAACCTCATAGTGCATTATATTTAATAACCTCATAGTGCATTATATTTAATAACCTCATGGTGCATTATATTTAATAACCTCATGGTGCATTATATGTAATAACCTCATGGGGCATTATATTTAATAACCTCATGGTGCATTATATGTAATAACCTCATAGTGAATTATATTTAATAACCTCATAGTGCATTATATTTAATAACCTCATAGTGCATTATATTTAATAACCTCATGGTGCATTATATTTAATAACCTCATGGTGCATTATATGTAATAACCTCGTGGTGCATTATATTTAATAACCTCATGGTGCATTATATTTAATAACCTCATGGTGCATTATATGTAATAACCTCATGGGGCATTATATTTAATAACCTCATAGTGCATTATATTTAATAACCTCATGGTGCAATATATTTAATAACCTCATGGTGCATTATATTTAATAACCTTGTGGTGCATTATATGTAATAACCTCATGGTGCATTATATTTAATAACCTCATGGTGCATTATATGTAATAACCTCATGGTGCATTATATGTAATAACCTCATGGGGCATTATATGTAATAACCTCCAGTCCGCGGTACAGCATGGTGTTGGTGCTGCCGTCGGCGTCCAGCGGCTGCTGCGCCTCCAGCTCCACGGCGTATTTGGCGTTGAACCGGAAGAAGTCGATGAGCTCGGCGGCGGCGTCGATCTCGGCCTGAACCACCGTCTTACCCTGGAGGGGAGATTATAACATCTAGCGTCAACTTATTATACATTTATACACAGACTGCATATCATTATTATTTTAAAAGTATTACATTATTATTGTTTTAAAAATATTAAATTATTGTTTTTATTATTAAATAATAAGAATAAGAATGATATATATATATTTTAAATAATTTTCAAGAAGTAAGTATTATTTAATTATTGTATAAGTATTATTTAAATATTTTTTATTAATAATAATATTAAATAATAACAAGTGTTATTATTATTTAATGTAAATTGTTATTATTATTTATAAATTTAATTCACTATATTTATAGATTTGAGATTTATTTAATTTATAACTATTTAATTTTAAATTATTGTGTGATTTATTCCTTCAGAATAAAAGTCTTATTCCTGCCAGTTAAATGCTTTTATTGTGAAGCAGCAGCATCGAAACGATAAAAATAAAGTTATTATTTTTAGTAAAAAAATGTATGGATATATTTTTCAATACATACATTTTAAATTACAAAAATGTAAAAGAATACAAAAATTTAAAATAATTCCAAATATTTTTTTCTTTAAAAAAGTCTAACTATTTTAAAATTTAAATAAATAAAAAATCTAATACAAAATTAAATCATGAAATATAAATTAATAAATAATTGAAAATAAAATATGATGTTTAGTGTCTAGCGTATCCGTGGCGTGTGTCCCCCTCTCTAAAGGTCGATTGTGACCATGTTGGTCAGCAGTCTGGGTACCTGTCCGATCATGGTCTTGGCGAGGACCTCGGCCCTCCGGGGGCCACTGAGCAGGTCTGCGGCCCTGAAGAGGACCTGGGCCCGGTCCTGGACCGGTGTCAGGTCCCACTCCTTCCTCGCCGCCACGGACGCCAGGATGGCTTTATTGATCAGCTCCTGGAGGAGAAGAGGTTCAATAATTATTATTATACCTTTAAATAATAAATATACTTTAAATAATAATTATATGTTAAATAGTATAGATATATATGTATATATATGCTGTATGTACATATATATATATGTTAAATAATAAATATCCGTTAAAATAATAAATATATCCGTTAAATAATAATTATATGTTAAATAGTGTAGTGCCGGAGATACGGAGTCGGAGGCGGAGTATTCAGGATCGAATTCCAAGCTTTAATATCCATCAAGGAAGAGAACCTTATCCACACAACTGCTTAGCATAGCGAGTTAGCAGGAATGACATGCATCAACCCCTGTGTCACAACTTAACTGTCCGTGTGGCAACACCATTCCTAAAGGTGAATTATGTTAACATTACATGTCACCACAATAGTATATATATGTTAAATAATAAATATACGTTTAAATAATAATTATACGTTAAATAATAACTATATGTTAAATAATAATTATATGTGAAATAATAAATATAAGTTAAATAATGAATATACATTCAATAATAATTACAATACGTTAAATTATAATTATATGTTATATAATAATTAGAATATGTTGAATAATAATTATACGCTCAATAATAATAATAATAATCATGCGTTAAATAATAACTATAATAATTTAAATCTCCAGAACATCTCCAGAACTCACCGTGTCAGCGTAGCAGAACTTTGCCACTTTGTGGGAGTGATTGAACGGCTAGGAGGAAAAACACAAGATCAACGAGAGATCAGAGGACAACAACAACAACAGCAACAATCAGTCTCTCATATAATAATACATTATTATATCATGTTTGAGCTCACCGACAGCTGGAAGCGGACGTCTTTGGTCCAGATGTGTTCGTCTCCCACCACACACGGGATCTCCTCCGTCTGCCCCTTCAGACCATCCAGGGCCTGGAGGAGGAGCAGGAGGAGGAGGAGGGGGGGGAGGATGAGGAGAGGGGAGGAGGAGGAGAGAGGAGGAGGATGAGGAGGAGGACACGAGGAGGGCACCACATGTTCTCCTGTCTCCTCCCGACACGAGGAGGTTCTCTCACCTCCTGCAGGTCTCTCCTCTCCTCGCTGCCCTCCAAGAAGCTGAGAATCGGCTCGTTCTTCACCTCCACCGAGGAGCGAGGGAACGTCCTGAACCTACACACACACACACACACACACACAGACACACACACACACATACAGACACACACACACCCAGACACACACACACACACACACACACACACACACACACACAGACACACACACACACACCCAGAACACACACACACATACAGACACACACACACACACACACACACACAGACACACACACACATTTAAAGTATATTTTGTTTCTTTTTTTTTGCAACATTAATGATTTATTTATTTATTCATGTCGTGGATTTAAAGTTAAACTAAAGTCTCGTGACGTTGAGCCTCTGAAGGAGGATTTGGTTTTTTGAACTTATTGAGAGTTAATTTGTATAAAAAGTAATTTAAACATATTTAACGTAAAGTTTGTCTCCTGCTGGACAAACTACTGAATCGTCCAGTTTCCCCACGCTCCTTGAACTCAACGTCCTCTCCATTCATAAATGATCCACTAACTCTCGGAACTGAAGGTCACGGAGGGGGCGTGGCCTGAAGGGGGCGGGGCCTGTGTGTGTGTGTGTGTGGGGGGGGGGGGTAGACGGGCCAGCTGGTGGCCCCGTAGCGAGTCTCACACATTCAGAGTTCCCCTCAGAACTGAGTTCCTCCGAGGGAGAACCACAACAAACTGTTTTCACAGATGTCCCAGAAACGTTCTGCATTCCTCGGGATCGACCTCACGGCGCCGTGACCCGGCGACCCGCGGCGCCGCGGGGTCACGGCGCCGTGAGGTCGTACGGCTCGGCCAACACCTCGAGATTAGATAACCACAGATTGTGCCGGGATTTTAAGCACCAAGCAGATAAACGCACAGGTCCTTTGTACAGCTTTAAACCGATGAAAAGTGCCTCAGGGGGCGGAGCTACGGCAGGGAGGGGCGGAGCTATGGGAGGGGCGGAGCTAAGCCCGGGATGGAGCGATTTTTTTTTTATCACAAAAAATAGCGTTCGCGAGGGAACGCGTTAGCGGGGAACATTAGCGTGTCGGCAGGTCAGACGAGTCCTCGCTAACGCCATTATCGCGACCAAGGGGGAGGGGCTAACACGCCGACAGCAGGGGGAGGAGTCCTGTCTGGATAAGGCGACCAATGGCAGGCTATGGAGGTGGTTAAGTCCCGCCCCTTTTGGTGGACCACCACGGAGACCATTCATAGTTTGGTGTTTGAGGCTCTTCATTCGGAGCCCTTTCCCACGAGGGGATTACCCACAATGCACAGCAGCGGGGCTACCGGTGGTTGTTATATTTATTCACGGAATCATTCTGGATTGAAAGATGGAACGTGTCGTGACACGTGACATCGGAGGAAATTAAGAAACATACCTGCAAACTCATGAGGGGTGAAAAAGGTGACAACGGGGGGGGGGGGGTGCAGGTGACTTTCTTTTTTTTGTCACCACATCCACGTTGTTTGAAGCCTCAAAGCTTTTAGAACCACAACTACAGTCATTTTATTGTTCTGACCACAAATCTAAATAATGATAATAAACAGTTTAAGAACAAAAGGTTCTCCGCTCTGACTCAGCCCTATAATGATAGTAATAACAAATATACATTGTGATTATATATATATGGTTAAAGTCATTCATGAACCAACTTCCTTTTTTTCCCTCCTGAACAGTCCTCATGGACTTCTCCCTGAATCTGTTCTGTCTCTCCCTGTTTGTCACGATACTCATATTATAACTTCTATACATATTACATACCTGCCATAAATATCATGATACCTGATGCCAGAACTCAATTCAATACCATAAAAACAACATGGTACCATAAATACGAGACTGGTATATTTATCTATAATAGTAATAAATAAAACATCTGTATGGTTCACTTTTTACCAACTTTTTCAACACTTAACAAATGACAGTAATATGAGTATTCATACAGCAAGATATGAATGAAACTACATGGTTCCATCATAGCATTGATGATACACTATGAGGCCGTTAGTCTCTGACCAGATGATCCACAGTTCATCAGGATGAGCAGCTGGAGAGTTACACAACTTTACAGACTGAAACATTTCACTTTTTAAACCGAAGTCGGTCTCTAAGCTGCTCCTCTTCTCTCGCTGTGAGCTGCGCAGCGCAGTGTGCGCAGACAGCTCGACACGGAGCAGCGCGTGCGCTCTGATCGCTCTCTTAATGAAGTATCGATACTAAAGATATGCTAAATCACATTGTGTTTAACGTACGGGTACTTTGTTAGCATCGCTACACCGTGCAGCGTGACAGCAGCAGATGTAGCGGGCTAACATTCAAGCTAACCTGAACCCCCAAACGCTGTCGACATCTGAACGCTGATTGGCCGAGACGCGACACGTCCCATCAAAGATGTTTTATTGTGAAGAAGAGCACCACTTCACACTTTTCTCCGCGTCTCACTGCAATCTCAACGGCAGCGGGCCAGGTGACCCCCAAAAACAAAAACTCTTCGGATCTCCACGATTCACGTGGATGACCTATTTTGAGTTCAAAACGGTGAATTTCACCGAAAGGTGACAAGTTTGCAGGTATGAAGAAAGCAAGAAATTATATTTCATTATGTTTTATTTTTTTATGTTGAAAAAAAATAAAATAAAAAGTGAATATTTTATTTGTCACTTCATTTTGAGCCAGACGCAAACAACACAAATATATATAAATATATAAATAACCAGTAACGTCACCATCCCCCAGGTGACGTGAGTCCCCGGGGGATCAGGGGTGAAAAGGTCACGCTCGCTGGTTAACTGGTTGGCATGGTGCCTTTGCACTAGTTTAGCTAGTGGAAGGATATCAAGGATAAAGGATCAATTATATAATAAATGTGTTTTTTTCAACTTCAGACATTATATTATTATGATTATGACGTGACGTAAAAGCAAACTCCCGGTCGACCTGGTTGGTCACGTGTTAATGACGTCACGTTTACGGTGTTTAGTGATCACAAAGCGACGAAGTGTCTTAAGTTGCCGCGGAAGGTTCCGGAGGCTTACGCCGGAGTCTCGCGCGCCTGCAGCGCGTGCGTTGGTACGTACCCCCTCCAAGACTGGCGCGCGGCCGCCGTCACGCGCAGCATGTTGTCTATTCGACAGAGAGGGAAGCCCTGTAATCAAACCTGATCAGGGATCGATACCTGATCAGACGCAGCCACGCAGGTCAGGCGGCGTTGACGGACTAAATAACTGAGGTGTCACAAGAAAATATGAATCCCATGAACTCAGGAGCATGACCCGCCCTCCCTCGCCTCTGATTGGCTACCACGCGTCACTGTCGTGGTTCGGATTGACTGGGTTTTGGGCACGAGGGACACGATTGGTAGGGGATAGGCTAAGAATAGAGTCGACCAATCAGAGGTAGAGGAGGGCGGGTCATGGAGGGGGGGTCGTAATATTTTACGGAAATAACGAGATAGTGTGGTTGTTTTGTTTGTTTTAAAACAATATTTCCGCTAATTGTTCTCAAATTAATCAGATAGTTCGTGTTTTAACATGTTTATGAGAGTTTTATTGTTTTTTTAAACATCCTCATTATCTGTCTAGAAAAGCCCCCTCCCCCCTCATTCCTGCGGAATGGAGCCTTCCACGGGGCAGGTCTGCCACTGGCCAATCAGCGAACAGTTAAAATGTCTTCAGCCAATCACAGGCCCCACGTGAAGGTTCTATTTGTGAGCTGCCTCTTGAACTTTGGATCTGGTCTCCTGTGAGTTCTCAATCCTTTGGATTCCACAGAAAGCTGATCGATTGATTGGGACATATTGATTAAGACACACAGTGTCGGTATAATTATAATAATAACCAATAATAAATAGTTACATGTATGTACACCGGCACATTTTCTATTCCTATCTTTGTAATATTGTTTTATATTTATATTATTATATTACTACATTTTTAAATGTTTTATTTATCTCATATCTCCCATATCATAATTTACCATTTTATATTAAATATTCTATATCTAAATACATATGGATTTCCCTCTTTATTATTCTGTCTATCCTTCTCATAAAATATGTTATAGACATTATATACGTCATCAATGATGTGCATTGCAAAGCACCATTTGTATAATATACTTACTATAGTACTATAAAGTGTAATGCAATGTAAATATTAATTATAATAATATATCTTTCTTTGAGGGAACTTCTGATATCTAAAATGGTTTGCCTTATTATCATTATTATTATTATTATTATAATTATTACCTTCGCATTGAAAATGCCGGAAGGTTATGTTTTGATCGCCGTGTATTTATTTATTTATTTATTTGTATGCGTGTTATTCGCAAAACTCAAAAAGTATTGAACCGAATCGCATGAAATTTGGTGGGATGATTGTTTATTATCCGGGGACCAGTTGATTAGATTTTGGGATTGATCGGGTCAAAGGTCAAGAACAGGTCAAATCTTCTTGAATCACATGGAATTTGGTGGGATGATTGGTTATTATCCGGGGACCATTTGATTAGATTTTGGGATCAATCGGGTCAAAGGTCAAGGTCATGGAAAGGTCAAAATCTTTTTTTTACCATAGCACGATACATTTTTGTCCAATTGGCATGCAACTAATGCCAAAATGTTCATAATTCAATGCCCAATCTTGTGATATGCGAAGGTATGCGCTCTACCGAGTGCCCGTTCTAGTTATTATAGTTATTGTATTATTAGTTCACTGGGTTTAGTTCATGACTGTCATGACACAGAATGACCACCAGGTGGAGCCAGAGTCTCCACTGAAATACTTGTTTACACGTCATGAAGATATAAACAAGAAGTATTGGGATTTGTATATATAATATATAAATGTATTCAATTCAGTTTATTTTATATAGCCCAATATCAAAAATTACAAATGTTCCTCAGATATATATTACATATTATATAATGATATAATAGTATATAATAATATATATATAATAGTATATAATAATATACTATTATATCATTATATAATATATATTACATATATTATAATGATATAATAGTATATATATATATATATATACACACACATATTATATTTCTTAAAGGACATGTAACGTCTCAAAACATAATT
>NC_079405.1:1864457-1876957 GCF_029220125.1 Pseudoliparis swirei
GGATAGTTAATCTGTTTAATGTCTGTTTTCAATTATTAATGTTTTATTTAATTAAACAATCAATTAGTATTTGTACTTTATTGTATCTTGTATTTCCACTTTTTTATACTTCATACTTCTACTCCACTAAAGGGAAATATTTTACTCTTCTAAATTTATCCGACAGCTTCAGTAACTTTAAAACATTTATACTCTCTATATATATATTATATATATATATATTATATATTATATATACATACATATAAATTATATGTATATATTAGATATACATATAAAGACACATAGTGGTTTATATATACTAAAGTGTGTATCTGTAGATCTTGTTTGTATATTAGGTAGATTTGTATAGTTAATCTGTTTCATGTCTGTTTTCAATTATTAATTATTATTCATTATGAATGTTTTATTTAATTAATTCAACAATCAATTAGTATTTGTACTTTATTGTATTTTGTGTTTCCACTTTTTTATACTTCATACTTCTACTCCACAAAAAGTGAAATATTTTACTTTTCTACATTTATCCGACAGCTTCAGTAACTTTAAAACATTTATACTGTTAATACAAAAATATATACAACTAATAAATGATGCTTTATGTATTATATAAATAAAGTCATTAAATTGAGCTTCACTCCGACCAGGCGGATCAATAACTGATCAACATGAATAAATCAATATTGTATTAGTAGTTCTGCATGTTGTACTTTTACTGCAGTGAGATTTCAAAAGGACTTTGACATTTAATCCAGTATTTATACTCAGGTATAAGGACTTTGAGGTAAACCTCGGTTTTGTTTTGATAATATAAAGTCAAGTTCTTCAGAGACATCTTTAGTTCTCAGAGCGTCAATCAAACCGGAAGTTAGCGTCCCGTTAGCTAGCGAGCTACGACGCGTCCATTTGAACCTCAACAGCTGAACGTAAAAACACTTTGTTAAGAATCAGGAACAAGCTACCGTGTTGACGGTTTATAAGATCAGGTTTATAACCAGAGATTAAAACTAAATTCACTTCACAGTGTGTGACGTACTCAGCTGAGCACTGGTAGCATCGTTAGCCGCTAGTAGCCGTTAGCCTAGCACGCCGACCGAAACCGGAAGTGAACCGAGTTTCTGCCTCACGCGTCGCCGATACTCTTAAAGACCTCGGGCCGGTCGGGAGTACATAGAATAATATTAATATACTCAAAGATTTAAATATATTAATACAAGTTTTCCACAGCAGGAGAATTCTGTTGAACTTGGATGTTAAATCAGAAAGTGTTCCCCTTATGTTATTGATTGGCTCTATTTACTGCCTCCGTTTCTTCTTGGTTCGAACTGTGATGCGTTCATGTAACATTCAAATAGTTCGAAACCAGGAAACAAACATGTCTCTACGGTGAAGCTTGAATTACACCGTCGCCTCACTTCGTCGTAGAGGAACCTATTGTTTTTATTCTTATCCAACAGACGGATGTTTGTCTCCTAGTTAAATAAAAAGTAATAAAATAAACTATTTATTAAATCAAGATTATTATTATTTTGCATCAACAAACGTTGAGACATGTTTTATTTGCAACAGAAAATACACTTGAATCTAAAAAATTAATAAAATACAGGTTGTTGATACTTTTAAATTTCAACTTTTTTACTCTATAGCTCCTCGACAGCAGTGTGAATATTTATATTGTGTGTGTGTGTGTGTGCGTTTGCGTGACAGATACACACAAGTGTTACAGGTCTGTTTGTGTCTCTGCAGGTCAACAGGATGAAGCTCCACTGAGGTCCGTGGTGCGTTCACTGGTCGGTGAGCGGTGCGTTCACTGGTCGGTCTGCGGTGCGTTCAGGTCACAGGATGAGCTCCACCTTCTCTCCGTCGTCCTACCTGAGCTTCGGTGCGTCTCCCCCCGGTGGTCACCGTGAGGACCGCGGCGGCCCGCGGCTCTCCGGCACCGTGCCCTTCCTGCTGTACCCCTCCTCCCCCGTGGCCCCCGGGCTGCTGCCCTCCTACCTGGGCCCCTCCTACCTGGGCCCCTCCTACCTGGGCCCCTTCCACCACCACGGACACTTCAGCGTGTTCGAGTGCCCGCTGGAGCCGGCCTTCATCCAGAAGCGGAACGAGCGCGAGCGCCAGCGCGTGCGCTGCGTGAACCGGGGCTACGCCGCGCTGAGGGACCGCCTCCCGGGGCCCGGCGCCGACAAGAGGCTCAGCAAGGTGGAGACGCTCAGGGCCGCCATCAGGTACATCGCCTACCTGCAGGGCCTGGTGGAGGAGGAGCAGGAGGAGGAGCGGCTGAGGCCGGCTTCTTCTACTTCCTGTTTGACTTGAGGAGACGCCAGCAGAGACTAAGAGAGACCAGCAGAGACCAGCAGAGACCAGGAGAGACCAGCAGAGACCAGGAGACACCATGAGACACTAAGAGAGACCAGCAGAGACCAGGAGAGACCAGGAGACACCAGCAGAGACCAGGAGACACCAGCAGAGACCAGGAGACACCATGAGACACTAAGAGAGACCAGCAGAGACCAGGAGAGACCAGCAGAGACTAAGAGAGACCAGGAGACCAGCAGAGACCAGCAGAGACCAGCAGACACTAAGAGAGACCAGCAGACGCCAGGAGGACCGTGAGGAGTCTTTGGTTGCGTCTGATGAACTAAACACAGAAGAAACTTCTCTGGTCGTCATGACAACAGGAGTTAAATATACGGAATACTTTATCTTAACTTCTTCCAGAGCTTTCATCACGTGAGCCGATGGGACATCGAGTTATGTCAGGGTTTATGAAACAGAACAATAGATTTATTATTATATTGTGTTTCACTGTCAGAAAATTGTTTGGAAAAATGTCAAGAATTGCCATAAAAATCTTATTTTCCTTTTTTCACCAAGCAGCTTCAGTCCTGATCAAATGTAAATGTTCCATTTAATTATAAAAACATTTAAACTCTTTTGAAACATCAGTTTCTTTACATAATGGGGTTGGTTTATATGAAAAAGAACCATTAACGTAAAGTTAGAGGGATTCTGTTTGTTGATTATTATTATTAATCAATCGCTCCATAGAACAGCGTCAACGCCCCCAGTGGAGACCAGAGGAACTGCACGAGCCCAATCTGCTGGGAAACAGTAACAAACTACAACTAAGAGCCTGATAAAGTTTTGCCTGTAGGATGAAAAATTGTGATTTCAATGTATATTTCTGTCTGTATTTTGACAGCAGTTTCATATATAATTAGATTTTGGACCGAGGTGATACAGAGACAGAACTATACGTCACGAGTATTAAAAACAACATAATAAATATGTGAAAAGCGTAGAGCTTAGTAAAAGATGAACCTGGTGTGAGAACATGGGACACGCTGTGAGGCCTGCTGGTGGCGCTGTCGGCTGTGTCCCACAAGCAGCTGCAGGCGGCGAGTGAGCGGCTCCCCCTGCTGGACAAACTGCAGCACTACACCCGACACTCCTTTAGAAACGGGTCCGATTTGGTCATCGTGAAAATGTGGATATAAGGGAACAACAACAACAGAACCGAAAAACAAAGGACCAGTGTGTGATCATTAAATATTGATTTAATATTCGATCGGCCGTGTTCAGAGACACGCTGAAGCAGAACCAGTTACCACCAAACAATTAGAAAAATAAAACGCTTCTCTCTCTGACTAAACAACGATTCATCCGGTCGTTTCCGCCTCCTTTAA
The DNA here is from genome assembly GCF_029220125.1 of Pseudoliparis swirei. Taxonomy (NCBI): domain Eukaryota; kingdom Metazoa; phylum Chordata; class Actinopteri; order Perciformes; family Liparidae; genus Pseudoliparis; species Pseudoliparis swirei. The sequence goes on from NC_079405.1 coordinate 1,868,147, forward strand.
AAAGCTAAATAAAAATCTGATTATTCAAAGTTAGTCACAACATCAGCTGCCAGGAGACGACCCGGTTCCCCGTGTGGAGACGTTGTGTTACTGCGACACGGAGAACCTTCAGCAGAACCTTCAACAGACGTTTACTGCCGACTCGGCTTTAAATAAACTCAGAAAACACCCCGACGTCGCCTGAGAGTTAAAAATAAACATTTCTCTGTCGGTTTCAGGTCATGACTTTTAAAAAAAAGGTTTAAAAAGTTAAATAAAGTGTCATATAATAGATGTTAAAGTAAATCTAAACGCAGCTCCTGGAGGAACATGACCCACAGGCTAGTCCAACTATTGCAGTTATTAATGTTTTTCGGGGGGGTTGTCGGGCAGATACGGATCAATACTAGGAGTCACGTGTAGTTTTAAAAACAGTTACTGCGCCAGAATAAATATTGATATTCAAACGTGTCAGAACCCTCCAGGCGCCTCGTCTCTGCGCCTCCAGAACGCGCCGCAGATAGTTATATTTAAACCACGTTTACATCAGAGAGCAAATAAAAGATTAAATCCAGAAGTTAATCGTTATCGTCTCTCCATGAAGTCATTTAATGCTGTTGAATAGATTTTATAGTCACCGTGGCAGAACTTTAACATTTAGACCCATAAATTAATGTTTTAATTATAATAAACATCAATACTGCTGTGAAGGTCTTAAGCTCTGACCTTAAATGATGTTTCCCAGTTTAAAGCCGTTTTATTAATAAATTAACGCGTCGGCGCTGAGCGGGAAAGTAACTTCAACACCATCGATTCATGAATTGATGAACACTGTGCAGCGGTTATTGATTATGGGTGATCGGTGAGGGAGCGGTTCCTACGTTGAGATCAATTCATGCAAAAAGCTGCTTCTCACTCACACACACACTAACTCTTTGGCGTTAAAAGATCGAACTAGAAGCTCGTGAAAGAGGAGCGACCCTCAGAACCGGTTCCATCCGGTCGTGATCAATAACACGACGTAACACTCAGTAAACTCTCTGGACTCTGGGGACGTTTATCAATATTAATCTATCCAATAATCTGCTTTTTAAAATGTATTATTACATTTTATGGGTCTTTTTTTTTTGGAGGTGCGAATACTTTAAATTACTGACATTTAATCAGTTTGATGAAACTCTCTGAACACGAAGCCGACAGCATCAGAGCAGCAGCGGTGTTTAGAGGCTCCAGGAACTAGAATACATGGGGGGAGGGGCTAAAGGGGGGCGCCGTCCAATCAGGATACAGTGACGACGTCTCAACGGTGGAGGAGCCTTCAGATCTCAGTCTGTATTTCACTAAAGCGTCTTCAAGTCCAGAGAAACGAGGAGAAGGAGTCCGTCTGACCTCGTGACCTCTGAGTCTCACTGCTTCACAAGAGCAGCTCCTCATCTCCTCAATAGGACCCGCAAGGTCACCTTTAGGCCTCCAGGACGAAGAGGACAGAACGGTGGTCCTCAGGGGTCCTGGTGGTCCTCAGGGGTCCTGGTGGTCCTCAGGGGTCCTGGTGGTCCTCGTGGTCCTCAGGGGTCCTGGTGGTCCTCAGGGGTCTGGGCGAGGCGGCGCTGCACCAGCTGGCGGTGCTGAGGCTGCAGGCAGAAGGCGATGCTCTGCTCCACCTCCTGGCAGCGCCGCAGGAACCGGCAGCGGTCCCGGGCCAGCTCCTCCCACGGGCCACGCCGGTCCTCCTGGTCCTCCTCCTCGCCACAGCTGGCAAAGAACTCCTCCACGTCGTCACAGAAACGAACCTGAGGAGAAGAGGAGTCAGGGTTTAAATCTGACCTGGAATCAGATTGTCATTCATCATCAGGACTGAGGACTAAACCGTCTCTGAGCTTCAGTTCCAGTTACATGTTTGACCTCAAGTCACCGAGTAAAAAAAGACAGAGAGAGAGAGAGATAGACTGTTTCCTGTCATCCTATTAAAGGAAGAAATCTTCATGTTTCTTTTTGTTTGTTGGAAAACAGCTTTTTGTTTAAATCCCTTTAAGTTAATTGTAAATAAATAAACACGATGACGAGATGACTCTCCCTTCCTTCTACGTCTCAAATTCTCTTTGCTTCATATCTTTGGTAGACTTTTATTTTGGCGGGGACCGTTTGTTTGAAGACATTGTGTTTGAAGTGAAAATAAAAATCAATATTATAAATTAAAACATTATGGTGGAAGAAAACCAACTGACCTTCTTGGTGGTGCATCTCTGTGAGGAGGCGGAGGAGGTGGAGCAGGGTTCAGAGAAGCCGCTGTCCAGCCTCTCCTCCGCCTCCTCCTTCCTGTACTCTGGCGGAGACGCCGGTTTGGGGGGCGGGAGGCAAGATGGCGTCTGGGGGGCCTTCTTGGCCCTCGTCCTGGTCCGGGGCCCCGCCGGCTCCCTCGTCCTGAGCGGGGCCTGGAAGTTGAAGGGGCTGTAGGGGTCGGAGGAGCAGCTGAAGGAGCTCAGCAGGCGGAGGCTCTCCGCCTCGTCCGCCTCGCTGGCCGACGTGGAGTCGTCCCAGAAGTCGCTGCCGGACTGAGGGGGGGAGGCGGCGAGGGGGGGCGGGGCGAGCTCGGGGGAGGAGGCCGGGGTGGAGCGGGCGGAGGACGGCGGCGTGGCGGCGGGGACGGCCCTGGGCGTGGAGGTGTGCTGCCGGGCGGCGAAGCTGCGGGGGTCGTACGGCTCCGCCTCGGAGTCCTCTTCGCCGTCCTCTTCGTCGTCGGTGGAGTCGGTCCGGTCAGAGGAGCTCTCGCTGTCGAAGCCAGCATCGTCGTCATCATCGCTGGACCCCCCGTCTGATTGGCTGTCGTCGCTGCAGGGACATCCCATAATGAAGGCGATGGCTTTGTTTTGGCACTCGGGGTGAGTGAGCGCCCGTGGAGCCGCTTCCCGTTCTCCTTCTTCCTCCTCCTCCTCCTCCTCCTCCTTTCCTGACGTAGACTCTCCCTCCTCCGTCTCCGTCTCGACGGCGGGATCCATTTCGTCCCGCCGCTCGCTCGGGGGCTTCTCCGCGCCCAGGCGGCGCCCCTGGACGTGCTCCTCCTCCAGGCTGAAGTAGCCGTGGTCCTGATCCGGGGTCGCCGCCACGCTGCAGGCGGCTCCTGACCCGCTCAGGTGTCCCCCGATGCCGAGCCGGGGGTCCATGGTGACGGACCCCTCTGCGTTCTGGACTGTTTTAAGGCCTCCGCTGTCGGCCGGCTCCTCTGTGAGGTCCGTCGGTCCGGTGTTTTCTCCCAGCGTCCATCTCTGGACCAACAGATCCATTGTTCCGGCTGCTTTTGTTCCCGCCGCCGGTCGTTGAGGGTGAAGGCGGCCCCGCTGCGCCCAGGACACGCCCGACGGCAGCCCTTTCTGTGGGCTGTCCTCGCCCAGCCAGAAGCTGCCCCACCACGTCCGGCTTCTGCCCGCGGGGCCCTTCACCGGGGGCCCCGCCGGCTCCACCGTGGCCTTCATGTCCTGGACGGACACGGAGCTCACATGGCTGAAAAAGGTCCTGACGGACGACAGATATCCAATCTGGGTTTGCTGGCAGAGGTTCATGTCCAGATCTTCCGAGCTTCGAATCCCCATCTCCAGCAGAGAATCGGCGGTCAGCCACGGCAAGGTGCCGGCCCGAGGCTCCAGGAGGCCGGCAGCTCCGTCGGGCGGAAGCGGCATCATGTCGTCCAGCTGCCTCAACAACTCCCTCCCGTCGTCGACGAAGCTGTTCGTTAAGCCTCCTCCGATGACCCACCCGGCTCCTGCTCCAGCCCGGGTCTGGGTTTGCGGCCGCCCCGGGAGATATCGTTGCAGAAAGGCCATCGCGGGCCTGGAGAGCATTCCAATCCACGAGCTTTCCTGAGCGTCGAGCCCGGGTGAGGCGACCCCTCGCCCGGCCTGGGAGGACAAACTCTCGCCGTTGATATTTCTCAACATTTTTTTTTTCTTCACCTCAAAAAGTGCAAAAATATTAAATTATTATCCATGTATAATACAATTATTTTGTGTGAAATGTTGTTTTTTACTCCGACTAGCAGCTGGTGTGAACCCAGGGAATGACGTCCGTGACGGCGCCGCGGTCCGCGGCGTTCACGCCGCTCTGAGAGTGGTGGTTGGACTTCTTCCTGGTGGAGGACTTCGTAAAGACGGCGACGGAAAAACACACATCCGACGACAAAAGAGCCATTTTAATGTTAGTTTTAAAAAATCAGCTTTTAGAAGAAACCGACGGGGCTTTTCAACGGCGGTTAGCGGGGTAGCTCAGCGGAAGATGCTAACTAGCTTAGCGGCTAACTCTGGAGAAGCTAAGTAGCTCAACGGTTAGTTTCAACAGACGTTCAATGCGAAATATTCGATTAAACAACACGACAATTTGTTGGCTTCGGGTTTAGTTGTTGTATCTCCTTCCGGTGGTAATACTGTCCAGGTTTTCCCGAATAAAATGATGATATTATATCCTTATTTTAACCGCCGTGTCGCTTCCGTGTGTCGGTGAGAGATTTCATCAGAAAGTTCAGGGACCGTCGAGAACAGTCGTCCTTCCGAGGAATGCGAGAAGTTGCGCGCGCAGCCAGGGAGCGTCGCGGTGTTCCTGAGGTGGTGGTCAGCGCGTCACTGGCCCGACGTGCTTATAAATATAGATATTTCATCATTTGTAAATAATAATACATCATAAAATACATTAAAATACAGATATCAAACAAGCCACGGGCCCAAACACAGGAAAAATATACATAACAAAACAAAAAAAATAATAGAAATATAAAAAGGGGACAATCACAATGCCAAACTGTTATTGTGTGACACAAACATATCATATAACAAACACATATCATAATATAAATGTATGACACCCTTTCCTCACATGTTCTGACTTATATCTAAAGAATACAAAAATATATATGAAAAATTATAATGCTAAATATTTGTAAAAAACCTCCCCAATCACATTGAGGGATGTTCCCAAAGTACTGACAATGAAAATCTTAATATTTCTTCAATTTTTGAGAACATGCTTTGCAGGATTCGTCTTTAAGGAAACCTCTGTTATTTTTAATCAGATATGTGTTACGTAATGAGTCTGAGGTGCTGCCACGTGTTTATCAGCTGAGCCTCCTGCACAGAAGGCCCTTATCTGGGCTGTGGCTCCGCCCCCCTGCGCGAGCGGTCCACGTGCACGAAAAGTACTTCACATGAACAAACTGGAAGAAATTATAGCTTCTTTTTTCTTCTGATTTTGTAATTTGTAATGACCTGTGCAGGCGACACTCCATGCATCCATCTCCCAGGAGACATTAAACACATACAAAATAGGCGTTAGAAATTAAATAAATATATTTAGGTTTCCACCTGCTATTTGTCCAGTGTTTGTTTAAAAAATATATATATTTTTATGCTTAAAAAAAAAAAAATCTGTTTCAATTTATAAGAAACCAAAACACACTTATTTTCTTCTTTAGCTTTTAACCACATTTATTTACAACAATGTACAAATACTCAAGGACAAGTATTCTCAGCTAAATCTACTGAATGTATACTACTATTATGTTTTAATAGTCTAAAAGAAACAAAAGTGGGGAGGGAGGAGGGAAGGAAGGAGGAAGGAGACAAAGGGAGCGATAAGGGAGAAAGAAATTATGAAGCAGGAGGGGAGAGGATAGAAGGGAGCAGGAGAGGGATTAAAGAAGAGGAGGTAGGAAGGGAAGGAGAGGGGGAAAGAGAGGCAGGAAAAGAGCGGAGGAAGACATGGAGAGAATGAGGAAAAAAGTCTCAATTTTTAAAAAAATGAATAAATGAAATGAAAAAATGAACCTGTATTGAATTTTTATTTTTTTAATTCAAGTTTATTTTGTAGTGCAAATAATACAAAACATGTTCAGAATAAAATTTATCCACATTAATATGAAGAGCTTCTACAATCCGGCTAAATGCTGCAGTGGATGAAACCCTCGTCACATTTTAATCTGTACAAAGATTAAAGATCAGAGATCAGAGATCAGTTCACTGTGAATTTACATTCTGCTCCTGTATCCTCAGTGTGTCGCCACCTCCAGCTTCATCATCATCATCTTCATCATTAGAGCAGATCTACGGAATTTGCTCCGCGACTCTTTGAATATTGACTTTTGAACAGAGTTTTAAAAAATAACGATATTTTTGAAGAAAAAAATTCACTTGAAAATCATAAAGTATCTTTCATGTTTACGCCGCCTGGAATTTAATGTTTTTTTTATGTATATTCATAATTAATCAGCAGTTTATTTTTCTGGATTTAACATTTAATCGTCTTGGTTGATAAAATTGTGAAAAATTTCTCCTCGTGACTTTAAAAGGTTTTTCTCCAAAGATACTCAACTGAATATGATTTTTTTTTTATCCTTACATTTGAGAAGCTTAAATCAGAATTTATTTCCGCCACTTAAACAAATAACGTCCACTTGATCACATGATCCAATACGCGTGATCAATACAGGGAGTATGCTGCCGATCGGGTCCGTTTTGAAGAACTACAGGAGAGCGTGAGGGTCAAAAATAGAAAGATAAAGGACGAGCATCACCAGGAACGTGACGTCATCATCAAGTTAGGTTGAGACAACAGAAGCGCGTGATTGGTGCTCTCAAGAGTAAAAGGAGGTCAAACAAACGGCGTAGAATATTAATTCAGTGGAAGTTTTACTCGACACCCATGGGACAGATTCATATCTCAGAGGAGGCGGGGCTTAATTCACCTTGAGTCAGAAGGTTAAAGGTCAGCGCATTAAAACAAACTCAAAATCCCAATTTAATGTTCACTGCAGACGGATTATCACAAGTCTAGAGGCCCGCCCTAAAAACAACGGCAGAAATACAAAATGACAGGATTAGAAAAGAAAAAGGAATGTGGAAGCGTCTCTGGAGCGTCAAACGTTGAGGCTGAAGCTCATGAACACGACGTTTACACTCCTCTACGACTGGAGCGGCTCGTGGTGCTTCTAGTTTTTATTTTTAGGACGATAAAAGCTGCCAAACAAAAACTAAAATCGTTAAAAAAAGTCCCGGAAAAGCAAAACAAAATGTCTGCCGATAATTTATTTAGTATTTTAATCCCTTTCTGCAGAAAGATGGAAATCAAACAGCCGGAATTACCCAACATGCACCTGTGTGTGTTCATGTGTCTGTGTGTGTCTGTGTGTGTACATGTGTGTGTGTTCATGTGTGTGAGTGTCTGGGTCTGTGTGTGTCTGTGTGTGTACATGTGTGTGTGTGTTCATGTGTGTGTTCATTGTGTTTATTTATTGAAATTTAAATCACGTCTAAATCATCTCTCGCAAAACCAGATAATTAATTAATTAATTAATTAATTAATTTCAGACGCACTAATTATTCGTTGGTGCACGTTAAAGTTGAAGCTTTAAATCTATTTCCCGGGAGTCAGAAAATGTCTCATGATCAACGGAGGAAACAGGACGTTGGGTTTTGCACACGGCACCAGCGTCTCACCGGCTAACAGAACTGCGTCAACAACGAGCGAGTTAGCTTCACTTTATAAATCTCATTGGAGGATATTTAAATGTTTTTAAAAAAAGGACCCGAAAGTAAATCTAATGGTTATTTTCAGAAAAAGTTCCAAACGTCCTAAAGTGATGAAGTTAAACTCCCACAGGGCTTTTACTTTGAAAGGACTTTCCTTTGTTCTTCTTCCTCCTGAGGAGAACCGCTTCTCTTCTTCTTCTCTCCCCTTTTCCACTGCAGTCAGTGGGCGGAGTCAGTGGGCGGAGTCAGTGGGCGGAGTCAGAGCCGGCGGCGCCCAGCTGGTGCCAGTCCACCCAGTGCTGGCCCGGGACCAGCCTCCGGAGGGGGATCCGGGTCTCGCCCAGGACCGTGTTGTCCCAGAAGGCCCCGTCGCCCAGGACCCGCAGGTGGATCACCCTCTGGTCCAGGTCCCCCCGGGGGATCCGCTCGTACACCAGCTGGAGGGTCGGGGCACAACGGTGATCAACAACAACAACAACAACGACGAGTATTGTGACCTTTACACTGAAGGGTCAGTGTTTCTACTTCCTGTCGGGGTACCATCTCGTTGTAGGTCGGGTTGCAGGTGCGCCGCGCCGCCTTCGTCTTCCTCTTGCTCGTCTTCTGGGGGTCCGGCAGCAGGTAGAGCTTCACGTAGGGGTCAGGGTCTGTCCCGTCCTGCAGGGGCTGCTACACACACACACACACACACACACACACACATTGGCACACAGACAAGAAAATGAATTTTAAAAAAGCTAATTTAAACCATTGAGTCTTAACTGTGTGACATGTTACCCAGCAACACATCAGAGTACACACACACAGACAGATACACACACACAGACACACACAGACACACACACTCACCAGGCCTCGTATGTGCATCACCATGATGAACAGCTTGTCGTTCTTGTAGGAGATCGACAGTTTGACCTCGCCGAGCTCTCTGCCCGCCGCAGGAGTCCAGAGCAGCTCTGCAACACACACAGTACACACAGTACACACATTATACACACAGTACACACACTATATACACATTATACACACAGTACACACACAGTACACACAGTACACACACAGTACACACATTATACACACAGTACACACATTATACACAGTACACACATTATACACAGTAAACACAGTACACACATTATACACACAGTACACACATTATACACACAGTACACATACAGTACACACATTATACACACAGTACACACAGTACACACATTATACACACAGTACACACAGTACACACACATTATACACATTATACACACATAATACACACAGTACACACATTACACACAGTACACACACATAATACACACAGTACACA
>NC_079405.1:1879457-1886957 GCF_029220125.1 Pseudoliparis swirei
CTGCACTAAACTTTAAATGTAATATATATATATGAATAATTTATATATATCATTTTTATATATATATATTTTATATAAATTACAAAATATATATATAAATGATATATAAAATGTATATGCATATATATATATATATCATTTTTATATATTTTTATATATATAAATTGTAGATATAAATATATTATACATACACTACCGTTCAAAAGTTTGGGGTCATCCAGACAATTTCATGTCTTCCATGAAAACTCACTTTTATTTATCAAATGAATTGAAAATTGAATAGAACATATAGTCAAGACATTGACAAGGTTAGAAATTATGATTAATATTTGAAGTATTAATTTTGTTCTTCAAACTTCAAGCTCAAAGGAAGGCCAGTTGTATCGCTTATATCACCAGCATAACTGTTTTCAGCTGTGCTAGCATAATTGCACAAGGGTTTTCTAATCAGACATTAGTCTTCTAAGGCGATTAGCAAACACAATGTACCATTAGAACACTGGAGTGATAGTTGATGGAAATGGGCCTCTATACACCTCTGGAGATATTTCATTAGAAACCAGACGTTTCACCTAGAATAGTCATTTACCACATTAACAATGTAGAGAGTGTGTTTATGATTAATGTTATCTTTATTGAAAAAACAGTGCTTTTCTTTGAAAAATAAAGACATTTCTAAGTGACCCCAAACTTTTGAAGGGTAGTGTATATATACCAATTAGGACTGACCTGAGCGACCTCGGGGGTGGCGTGGATCAGGTGCCACACGTAACCGTTCAGCTCGTCCTTCCTCCTATCAGCGGTCGCCTCTCCACGGGACCGACCAATCACAAGACGGCTCGGGAAACTGAGGGGCAGGACAAAGAGGAGAGGAGACGAAGAGCAATAAAGATAAGATCCTGAGGGACTTTTTGATTGTTTCATTGTGTGTGTGTGTGTGTGTGTGTGTGTGTGTGTGTGTGTGTACCTGGGTAGTTTGGCTGAGGGGAAGATGAGTCTCAGTTTGCTGTGAAGTTCATGAAACTCTTCAAACGTCCTCTGAACCAACAGCGCCTCCTGCTGGCCCTCCCGCTCCACCTTCACTACGAACGTCTGGAACACACACACACACACACACACACACACACACACACACACACACACACACACACACACACACACACACCTTTGTTGTTGTTTATCTAATCATCTACATGTTTAACTTGTGACATCACATTAATCAGCTTTTTATCTTTATGTGTTCATGTTTTAAAAAATTATAAAGAAGTGGACTTTTTATCTCTCAGAGTTACTTTAATAATGTATGATAATATACATATATATAAATACAAATAAATACTCACATATATATATATATATAAATACATGTATATATAAATACATATAATATATATATGTATAAATACATATAATATATAAAATACATATAGTATATATATATAAATACATATAATATATATATGTATAAATACATATATATATATACACATACAAACAATATATATATATATAAATTCGTATAATATATATTTATAGAAATATAACTTTAAAATACACATATATATTTATATATATATACACATACATATAAATATATAAATAGCCCCACACACCCCTGTGTGTATAAATCTAAATTCAGGTATAAATACACACGTAGCCTGTGACTCACGTAGCCCTTGCCGGCGCCGACCGCCCTGACGTGGCGGCACAGGTAAAGGTTCCGGATGAGCCCGTCGCTCCTCGCCGTGTGGACCCGCGGGGCGAAGCTCAGCGCGGGCCGGTCCTCAGCCGAGGAGAACTTCATCTGGGCCAGGTTGTGGATGAAGAAGTTCAGCTTGGTGGCCACGCTGCCCAGACTGGACTCTATCAACCTGGAGAGAGGGGGGGGTGAGTGTGTGTGTGTGTGCGTGCGTGCGTGTGTGTGTGTGTGTACCTGGTGAAGTACATGGTGGCGTCGGCTTCAGACTCGTGAGGTCTCAGCGCGTCGTGGACGTACTTCAGATCCTCCAGATCCGACAGTTCAGGGATCCCGCAAGACAACATCTGCACACACACACACACACGCGCACACACACACACACACACACACATACATACATAGAGAGACACGCACATGCGCACACACACACACACATTTGCTATGTTACCATGCACAACAATCTCTACTGTGAGGTGTTTCTGTTATTCTGTCCACCCCTCCCCTTCTCTGTGTGTGTTTGTGTGTGTGTGTGTGAAAGTGTGTATGCATGTGTGTGTGTACACGTGTGTGTATACATGTGTGTGTGTGTGTGAGTGAGTGTGTGAACATGTGTGTGTGTGTGTATATCTGTGTGTGTATACATGTGTGTGTAGATGTGTGTGTGTATACATGTGAGTGTGTATACATGTGTGTGTGTGTTTCTGTGTGTATACATGTGAGTGTGTATACATGTGTGTGTGTGTTTCTGTGTGTATACATGTGTGTGTGTATATGTGTGTGTGTATACATGTGTGTGTGTGTGTGTTTGTGTGTGTGTATACATGTGAGTGTGTATACATGTGTGTGTGTGTGTGTGTTTCTGTGTGTATATATGTGTGTGTGTGTTTCTGTATGTATATGTGTGTGTGTGTGTGTGTGGTGCCCACCAGGCCCAGCAGGTTGAGGAACAGGTGTGTGTGTGTGTGTTTCTGTGTGTATATGTGTGTGTGTGCATATATGTGTGTGTGTGTGTGTGCGTATATATGTGTGTGTGTGCATATATGTGTGTGTGTGTGTGTGCGTATATATGTGTGTGTGTGTGTGGTGCCCACCAGGCCCAGCAGGTTGAGGAACAGGTGTGTGTGTTTCCTGATCATGTTGTACGCCTCGCAGCAGAGGTCCACGAAGTCGTGGAATCGGCTCGACGGCTTCTCCCCGCCATTGATGACGTACGCCATGTCGGAGGTGAACACGAAGGGGGCGCGGTCCCTGAACGCATCACGAGACACGCGTCACACGGACAGGTAAAAACAGTAATAAATAAATAAATAAATAAAAAAGTAGTTCTTTAATTTTCTTTTGAGAACTACAACTCCCAGGATGCATCACACCAACGCGACCTCGTGACTCACCGCTTGATGTTCCCGAACATCTGGGCGTGGCCCAGGAACTTCCCGAAGTCGATGTGGAACATGTGTCCGCTGGTCTTCAGCATGATGTTGTCGTTGTGCCGGTCGCAGATACCCAGGATGTAGGTGGCCACGCAGCAGCCGGCGCACGAGAAGATGAAGTTCTCCACGGCCTGGAGACCACAGCGTTAGCCCTGTGCACAGGTGTGTGTCCAGGTGTGTGTGTGTGTGTGCACCTTGTCGTACAGCTCGTCCGTGGGGTTGTGTTTCTGCAGCCAGTCGGCCAGCGGCCGGTCCTTGAAGGAGCCGGTGACGCCGTGCTCCACCTGGATCTTCCTCAAGGTGTCGGCCTGAGGGATCATCTCCACCATACCTGCAACCCCACACACACACACACCTGTCAATCACAGGTAACAACACACACCTGTCCTCTCAACACCTGTCCTCTTACCTCGTCCTCTCGACACCTGTCCTCTTACCTCGTCCTCTCGACACCCGTCCTCTCGACACCTGTCCTCTCGACACCTGTCCTCTTACCTCGTCCTCTCGACACCCGTCCTCTTACCTCGTCCTCTCGACACCTGTCCTCTTACCTCGTCCTCTCGACACCTGTCCTCTCGACACCTGTCCTCTTACCTCGTCCTCTCGACACCTGTCCTCTCGACACCTGTCCTCTTACCTCGTCCTCTCGACACCTGTCCTCTCGACACCCGTCCTCTTACCTCGTCCTCTCGACACCTGTCCTCTCGACACCTGTCCTCTCGACACCCGTCCTCTTGCCACCTGTCCTCTCGACACCTGTCCTCTTACCTCGTCCTCTCGACACCCGTCCTCTTACCTCGTCCTCTCGCCACCTGTCCTCTCGACACCTGTCCTCTTACCTCGTCCTCTCGACACCTGTCCTCTCGACACCTGTCCTCTTACCTCGTCCTCTCAACACCTGTCCTCTTACCTCGTCCTCTCGACACCTGTCCTCTCGACACCTGTCCTCTTACCTCGTCCTCTCGCCACCTGTCCTCTTACCTCGTCCTCTCGACACCTGTCCTCTTACCTCGTCCTCTCGACACCTGTCCTCTCGACACCTGTCCTCTTACCTCGTCCTCTCGACACCTGTCCTCTCGACACCCGTCCTCTTACCTCGTCCTCTCGCCACCTGTCCTCTCGACACCTGTCCTCTTACCTCGTCCTCTCGACACCTGTCCTCTTACCTCGTCCTCTCGACACCTGTCCTCTCGACACCCGTCCTCTCGCCACCTGTCCTCTCGACACCCGTCCTCTTACCTCGTCCTCTCGCCACCTGTCCTCTCGACACCTGTCCTCTTACCTCGTCCTCTCGACACCTGTCCTCTCGACACCTGTCCTCTCGACACCCGTCCTCTTACCTCGTCCTCTCGACACCTGTCCTCTCGACACCTGTCCTCTTACCTCGTCCTCTCGACACCTGTCCTCTCGACACCCGTCCTCTCGCCACCTGTCCTCTCGACACCTGTCCTCTTACCTCGTCCTCTGCCGGTGGAGAAACATTTGAAGATGACCATCCTCATGTCCAGACCCTCCTGGATCCAGATCTTGTTCATGATCCGGATCACCTGCAGAGTCAGCATGTCCTGCCGGAGGTCGTCTCCTGACTGGAGACGGAGACACCGGCCGGGGGTCAAAGGTCAAAGAGGTCAGGTAGAAACCGGGAGCGAGACGACTCACCTTGAAGATGACGTTGATGTTATCTCCCAGGGAGTCCAGGTTCTGGAAGGACAGCTTGAGAGGGACCGCGTTGGAGTTGAAGAAGGAGCATGACTACGAAAAGACAGAAGAAGAACAAGAAGAAGAACAAAAACAAGAAGAAGAACAAGAACAACAAAAACAAGAAGAACAAGAAGAATAAATCATTACAGTCAGCCATACTATAAAACTAGCTGAACAGGTGTGTGTGTGTGTGTGTGTGTGTGTTTGTGTGTGTGTGTGTGTGTGTCTACCTGGATGTGGATCCCCGTGACGAGCAGCGCCGGGTTCAGAGGAAGTCGACAGCTGCTGTTCACCAAGAAGAACTGAGTCATCTCCTCCAGACCCTCCCTCAGCACACACTGTGACACACACACACACACACACACACATAATAACAATAACAACACTATGCGCTCAGTAACTGTGGTGCTGCCCCCTGCTGGACAGGAACTGAAATGTTGCATCATTGAAATTCATCATTAAAAAAAGACATAAAGTAAACAAATAAGTAAATAACGGTTCAATAGATAATGTCATAAATAATGTATTATTTACATTTTTATATTTTTTGACTTGAACAAAACCCGACATTTGTTAAATATGTAAATTCTCTCAACTCTCGATTTCTACGTAATTTACAGGTTTTTGATTGGAAATCCTGGATCTGGGACTTTCTAAAATATAAATCCATGAAGATATTTCACTAAACAAGTATACACACAGAAATATATATGTATATTATATATACATATATATACAAATATATACATTATATATATAACTTATATATATTATATACATATATATACATTATATATACCGTATTTTTTGCACTATAGGGCGCACTAGATTATAAGGCGCACTGTCAATGAATGGTCTATTTTCGATCTTTTTTCATATATAAAGCGCACCGGACTATAAGGCGCATTCAGCGGAAAAAAAACAGTCAGATAAGTCAGTCGATCAAACTTTATTAAACGCGTTCACAATAATTCTCAACATTATTCAAACGTTAATGAGCGTATTCACAATAACTACCAACCTTATTCAGTTGTATTTTGGGATCCTTATACACACACTGTAATATTATGGCGAAGCACAGTATTGTAACGGACTGAGGGAAATGTTATGTCCGGATGTAAGTGAACGTCTCACGAGCTGGTAGCTGTGAGGCGTGTCTGTGATTGGACAGCGAGTGATGTTGTTGTGTGTGTTGTTGTGTTCCGCGGGTTCGGAGCGGAGCTATGACCCGGAGCAGACGTGAAGCTGGTTTTGAGGTTTCACGGCGGTTTGTTGTCGTTTTGGCGCAGGCTACGGCCAACAGTAGCTTGTTCTATGTTCCTTGAATAAACACCCTATAAGCCATCTACGTCTCGTAGCGTTCCTGACCCAGGGTCGCTACAGTATGTATTACTCCGCGACGCTCCTGGCTACGGTAGCCGTAACGCTGCAAGCGGTGCGGCTTTGTAGTTTACCAAAGTCGTACTAAAACATTTTGACTTAGCGCCGTGAGCGCCTTGTACCACACAAAATCGCTTAGAGGTCAGTAAACAAAACCAGAATTAATCCATATATACGGCGCTTCGGATTATAAGGCGCACTGTCGTTTTTTGAGAAAATTAAAGGCTTTTAAGTGCGCCCTATAGTGCAAAAAATACGGTATATAACATATATACATATACATTATATATTTTATATATATAACATATACATACAAATATATACATTATATATACATATATATATATATAATGCATATATTTGTATATATATATCATGCATATATTTGTATATATATATATATATATACATATATTTATATGTATATATATACACACACACATATATATATATATATATATATATATATGTATCCGTCCCGTCCTCCCACCTGTCTGCTGGACGGCGAGGCGTCCCGGACCTTGTGGGCCACGGTGGAGAGGATGGAGATGAGCCAGCACTGGCGGTCCAGCTCCTCCCGGAGGCCCCGCCCCGCGCAGCACAGCAGCGCCGCCAGCAGCAGCTGGTAGCGCGCGCTGAACTGGCTGTCCTGCAGGTTGTCCTTCAGCAGCCTGAGGAGGCGGTCAGCTGGTTAGCGCAGCCGGCTCGAGAGGGACGTCCTCTTACATGAAAGGTAAACAAAGCCCTCTGACCAGAAGAGGGCGTGGGTGATGCGGACGTCCCCGATGGCTCTCCGGAGGAGGAATCGCACCAGCGAGCTGTCGAGGTAACACTCGTACTTCACAGCCTGAGACACAGACAGAAGACATCAGTGATACTACACAATAAAAGCTTCTCCTATTAGCATACAAAATAAAAGCCTCTCCCATTAGCTGACAATAAAAGCCTCTCGCTAGCTGACAAAATAAAAGCCTCTCTGGTTTGTTAACTGACCTGAACGAGCTGAGGCAGGAAGTCCAGTAGCTCTGGATCTGAGATGGAGTCCATCCACTGAACAGCCGTCCGCCTCAGCTCCTGGTCCGGAAACCTGGAACACACACACACACACACATGATGATGATGTCACTCAGGTCAGTGAGGGGGGAAAGGAGGGGGGGGACATACGAGGCATGTAGGAGTCCCAGGGCGTCCAGGTGGCCCAGGCAGGCCCACTGCTTCAGGAGGGCGTAGATGTCCGGCAGGCAGGCCCACTGCCAGCAGGGGGCGCTGGCCAGCACCAGAGGGAGAGCT